>NC_064600.1:25729690-26010069 GCF_943734735.2 Anopheles gambiae | reverse complement strand
TACCTCGGTGAGCTCTCTCGTGTTCTCTTGTTATTAGCTGGTTTTGCTCTTCAACGGATGCCACATCTTTGACTTGGGAGTGTGTCATAACGATGTAACCGCTGCAGCTAAAATGATTTTTATAAGAGTTTTGTATTATTTGTATTAGGTTTTGTGAAGCAAGAATGGCCGTTTGTTTCCCGTTATGGAATTTACGTAATATGTCTGTTATCTTTGATTCATCGTAGTCGGTTCTACGTATAATGGTTCTTTTGTAATTTGGAAATGGTATTTCTATTAAATCTTCATGTTGAGCAGCTAATTCAAAAACTATTTGATTGCGGTAGTAATTTAATGGCCTTTCGCTAGATTTAATATAAAAGTCGTCTGACGTACTTCCCGAATGATTTGTAGCTAAAATTGTTGTATTGGTTGAATTAATTTCGTTAGTATTTTCAGTTTTTCTGCTAAGGGCATCTGCTACAACATTAGCTCTTCCCTCTTTGTATTCTACAGAATATTGATAGTTTTCTAATTCTAGTCTCCAATTTAAGATTCTATTATTTTTGATAGAGGTTTTAATAAACGTTAGAGGTTTATGATCAGTGAAAAGTTTGAACTCATTTCCATAAAGATAAGCTTTGTATTTGCGGATTGCCCAAATTATTGCTAGTGCCTCCTTTTCTATAGTAGAGTAATTAATTTCTGCCTTATTTAATGTCCTACTGGCAAAGGCAATGGGCCTTTCAACTTTGTTTTGTATTTGCGAAAGTACCGCACCAACAGCAAAATCACTTGCGTCGGTGGTAAGAACGAAAGGTAAATTGAAATCCGGATATGCTAGTATTTGGTCTGATGCTATTGTTTCTTTTAATTTAGAAAATGAATCGATATACTCCGGGTCATTGATATTAATAGTCTGATCTTTTTTTAAGTATTTAGTTAAATGCTTAGTAATTTTTGAATAATCTTTGATGAAACGACGATAATATCCTGATAATCCAAGAAATTGTCGGATTTGTTTTTCATTGGAAGGTATAGGCCAGTCCAATATTTTTTTCACTTTTTCGGGGTTTGGTCTTATACCATCAGGAGATATTATATGACCAAGAAATTCGGTCTCCCTTTTTAGGAATTCGCATTTGTCTAGCTGTATTTTTAAATTAAATTGTGCCAATCTTCCGAGTACTGTTGAGACGTTTTCCAAGTGATCTTCTAAATTTGTTCCTACAATTACGATATCGTCCAAGTAAACATAACAGATTTTGCCAATAAGCTCAGCTAAAATGTTATTCATGGCACGTTGAAATGTAGCTGGCGCATTTTTCAGCCCAAATGGCATTCTAGTAAATTCAAAATGGCCATGGCTTGTCGAGAAAGCAGTTTTTTCTTGATGCTCAGGGTGCATCTCAATCTGGTGAAACCCAGATTTCAGATCTAATATCGTGAAGTATTGTGATTTACCTAAGCTATCAAGAATATCTTCAATTTCTGGCATTGGAAACTTATCGTTTATCGTTTTGTCATTTAATTTCCTGTAGTCTATGACAACCCGTACTTTCTTTTTCCCAGATGCATCCATTTTCTTTTGCACCACCCAAATTGGCGATGAATAAGGACTTGTTGAAGGTTGAATAATGCCAGAGTCGAGCATATCCCTGATTTGGATTTCAACATCTTGCTTATAGACATGTGGGTAGCGGTATATTTTAGTATAAACAGGCAAGTCATCGGTAGTGTTTATTTTATGTTTAATTATTGTAGTACTAGTTAGTTTTTCATTTAATTTCAAAAGGACGTTATGGTTTTTGATGACAGTTTCGAACAATTTCGATTTCTCGTAAAATGATAGATGATCTGTTCTTATTAATGTTTCGATTATTTTTTTTAGTTGGAATGTCAAGTTCAATTTAGGTATGTGGGGAGTTTTTTTACTGGTAGATAATACTTTAACGAAAGTTTTATTATCTATAGAAGAATATAACCCTGGTTCTATAATTATATTTTCTGATAAATTTTCAAAAGTTGGAACACACCAATCACCATTTTGATCGGTTTCAATTGATATTGTGTGGTGGTAAAATTTTTTTGAGGAAAATAATTTTTCGAACCAAATTTTTGTTTCGTTGATAACTACGACATTGTTTTTGAAATCTATGACGGTGTTTGTTTGACTCAAAAATTCAGTACCTATTATGCCGTCAAAAAAATCGTGAAATTCCATAATGTAATAAGTTTGTGCTGGTATGTTTGGGCCTAAAAGTTTACAAATAGCTTTTTCTTGAATAATTTTAGTACCAAAAATATTTTTAATACTCACTTGTTCTGTTTTAATTGTGTTTTTGATAATACCAGGTCTTATAATATTTTTATTTGCTCCTGTATCTATGAGCATACGGATTTGCCTGTTGGTTTTGCTGTCCTTCACATTTATGTAAGGTAAAAAATTAGAACAGTATTTTATGTTATGCTGGTTGATGGTGAATCCAAGTGAAAATTTTGTTCACAATTTGCAGAGTTATCATCTTGTGAAGCAACCTCAAAATTATTAATCGTTCTTTTATTCAATGTGAGTCTGCTTCGCATTGAATTATCCACTTCCATAGGTTGTGGATAAGGTTCCCTATTGATGTTTTGATTTTGAGCAAAATGGCTTTTTTGAGTGGAAGCTGTTCTATTATTTTGAAAGAAACTATTTTTTTTTGTTGGTTGGGTGGTTTCTGGACCATGCAGTCTGCTGTTATTTCGTGTGATTTAAATTTACAAAGAAAAGCATAAGCCTCTTCAATGTCTTTGGGGCGGGCTGCCTGTATATGGCCAAAATACATTCCTTTCAATCCTGAGATAAAAGCAGCTAATCCATCTTCGTCAATAAATTGATTAATTACAGCCCAGTTATCTTTATAAGCTTGGGTCTGCTTAGCAATAGTTTTAATGCATTGAATTATTTCTTTTGTTTTTTGGTAGTACTTATGTATTGTCATTCCGTCGACCATTTTATTTTGCCACAATTTACATTTATAAGTCGACAATTCCTGCCGATCCCCAAATGCATCAAAAAGAATTTCTTTTAATGATTCAAAATCGTTGATACTTCCGGCTAAACAAAGAATATCCCTAGCTTTACCTTCGATTTTATTTATTACTGCCGTTAAGTACATCTTAAAAACCTCACCAGTAACCCTATCTTTGAAAAGGTTAAGTGTTTCTTCTGTAGTGGTGAGCCATGTGGATAATTGTTTGCGATTCCCGTCAAATGATGGCAATGATTTTATAGGGTCGGGGATGCGAAAAAAACTGGCTACATCGATAGATGGTTGGCTTTGCTGGATTGTCAAAACTGCAATTTTTTCTTGCAAATCTGCTATCGTTTGATTCATAATTTTAAGCTGCTCTGTTGGTTCCATTTCTATAGTGTTAATATTGAGTTGGTCTAAATTAGGAAGTCAATTGTCTTGTAAAGGTATATTCGAATATTCTCCGGATAATTCCGAATCTGAACTCTCTTCTGAAGCCGATAGATTTTTGAACAAAACGCTAAGCTCGATTCGAGGCTTTACGTTAGCTGAACTGTTCACATGCATGCGTGTCGATACAATTGTTATAAGCAGCGGCAACCGATGCCTCGTGCTCTTGCTATTCGCACAATACACACAACGCACACTACTAACAATAAGTTCACTCGCGGACAACACGAGGACGATTCTTCTTCGATAATCTGTTGACCTATCTGGTAGTATCAATACAGATAGTTTACGACGATAAATAAAAAATCGATCGCAAACTCACATGGACACAAATACACTGTAGTTATTTCAAGCCTATCTGGTAGTGCTTGAAACTAACCGAATACACATTCACTATGAAAAGATGAAACGTACTCACGTGCTTTGGATATAAAAAAAATCCGATGGTCCGGTACCAGGTGTGTGCCGGGGGGCCCTCAAATCGAACAGCGGATGTAATCCTATAGCTGTTGATGCTGAATGCGGGAACCACTTACGTAACGAGGATTAATTCGTTATTTGCCACTATTTTTGCACTCTGGATTGTCTACAGCGCCAATTAAGTTTTTATTTACAAAAAAATAACCTAACTTATCCTAACATAACCTAAATCATAACTCCTAACTATTAAAAATAAGAAAAAAACCTATCTCGTCCTAGACGTCTGTACTGCTCGGGAGATAACGGAAAAAGAGAGTTATCAGATCGTCTCTCGATCGAATGTCACCGTCACAAAGCTGCCACTACAGCCACGCGTATCACCGTTATACCAGTACCAAGGTTAATAATGGTTATACCACATAATTATATATATACGTGCGAACCGCTCGAGGTTCTCGTTTTTTTAATATACACGCAATTGGTTTTTTGTATTACAATATGAACTGAACCGCTCGAGGCTCTTATTTTATCACATGCGCAAACCGCTCGAGGTTCTCGCTTTTTTCTGTATCAAAATTGGTTATTCGTATCATGATACAAACCGAACCGCTCGAGGCTCTCCCCTTTTTTATTATTCCGACCACACATTATTCACACACACACACACACACACACATCATCACGTCAAAAGAACAAGGCTGGTGTATGAGCGCCAATTTTGTCCACACTTTTTTTATGCACGGTCTTTTGTTAAGAGAACAATGGTAGTGCTAAAGCGTCAATTCCGTCCTTACATTGTTCACGCACACCACGCACGCAAAACACGCGAAACAAACACCGAGTACCTTATTTTGCCTTTTTATATATGAAATAGGATATCTCAAACTAATCAAACCACCAAACTTACCAACATGCGCCATTGTCGTAATCGTCACGTATTTTAATTATTTATTAGGCTTGTTTTATTCAATTTCTTTTTTTTTATTGTTTCACGCTCAACCGATCTCTTTGCGATCAACCACAAGACTGACCCGAGGCTCCTTTATTTCTCCCTGTCGTCTGACTTGTCTTCTCTCCCTGATCTCACGATCTATCCCTCTCTCACACTCTCTCTCTCGATTCACTCTCGAAGTTCACTCTCTCTTGATCCCAGCTACCGCTAGCTACCGGTAGACGTCCGTCTCCTTTTCCGCGCGCCTTCTCCATCTCTATCTCTGCTTTCGTCCAATCTCTCCTCTCTCATCCTCATTTTTGCATGTTTCAATATTTTTCGCTCTCTCTGATTTCACTAAACTTCTCTCTCTCTCACTCTTGATCCCTACACTTACGTCAAGTGACGAATTGTCAAAATGCACTAGAGTCCACCACCTGATATTTTTAAATCCACCTTGCCTCATTATACATTCCACCCAAGGTGGATTTAAAAATATCAGGTGGTGGACTCTAGTGCATTTTGCAATTCGTCACTTGACGTAAGGTCCCCAGGATTCAAACTTTGTTTACAATTATTAAATTTGTTCATATAATTTATCTACCCCATTATTTCGATTAAACATTCTTTAAAAATATATTTTGGACTTTGCGAGTTCTTATTTAACATTAAAACATGGATTAAAGTGTGTTATTTTGTGTTATTCCGTGAATTTATTCTATAATTGATTGTGTTTTCGACATTTTTGATGATAAAAATTAAGAAAGCATTATTTTTTTCAATTTTCACATTAATTCCTCATTATCTACGAGCCGCATGGACAATTTACGTGAGATTAGAACTCTTACTCACATGATTTTAAATTTCGTGCATAAACAAATCATCAAATCTTTTGTTAATATATCTAATTTTTTTCGATAAAACCAATAGACACACAAAAATGCACATAATAACAAAGAAATCTGTTCTATTTACTAAGCTTTGTGTGCGGAAACCAATGGTTAACGGTTCTAAAATGACGTAAAGTCCCTCAACTATGGCGACCCCCCAAAGGCCCTAATCCACCACCTGATATTTTTAATCCACCTTGATTCCACCTTGGCTAAAGTCTAAGTTTGACACATAAGTGCCAATCAAGAAATGACAGTATTTTCCTCCGTCTAATGAGGCCTTTATACATGTCACTATTCAAATTCTTGTTCAGGTCACTCGTGATTTCGTCGTTTGAAGTTGTATGCGCAGTATGAATAGGGAAAGCATTTAATATTTATTCGGTCAGTATTATCAAAAATGCGCGATTTTTTATCTGTGCATGGGTAAGACTACATATAAATCGTTATTTTGATCACTCTGCAAACAGGTTAAAATTACAACTTTTGGCTTAAATTATAGATAGAAAAATATAAAATATTAATTATAATTCATAGAATTAAAAGGGCTAATGAATTTTGTAGGAACAAGCATTGAACAAGCATTACATCTTAATTAAACTTTTAAGTACGATTAAGTACTATACAAACTACAATACGTGTGAATACATATCCGAAAAAATCGCATTCTATGGAGCATTGACATAAGCCTGAATCCAATATAAAACTATCCCTATTTGAAGCCTTTGAAGTGAAGATAGTGATTTTTATTGTTTTATTTTAATTAATTGAAGATAGTGAGCAGTTATGCTCTATTCCAGAAGTTTAAGTTTTGAACAAGTCAAACCAGTTGTTTCGTCGCGAATAGTTTTCGGATAAAGTTTCCTTTTCTTTCTTTGGTTTTTGCTGCTAATAATTACCGAAGCTGTTGTAAGAAATTGCTGGTGATGAAGAGAGGGTAAACGCCTTTTCGCCCTCTATTTATTAATTTAAGATCGATAGAGATGTGTACATGAACGGGCGCGGATGTGATCCGATCCGCAGTTCAAATCTGCACGATTCGCGTAGCTGCTCGAACACCAGTATTAAATGGCCGGTCTCGTGGAACACTCGTCAACTCGTACGGGTTAACAACATGCCCGTCATTGGTTCAAGTCCCGAATGAACCGTGCCTCCATACGTAGGACGGACTATCCTGCAATGGGTATAAAAAAGTCCCTGAAAGCCAAACCCACTAGAAGTACAGGTATGCCTTGACAGCGGTTGTTGTGCCATGATGAAGAAGTATTGAATAAAATAAATATGTGAATTACTATCAAACACGCAAATCATTCTGACGGCAATATAATTGGAAATTAAATTTGATCAAACTATAAAATGAGTGTTTTTCACCCATCATATGTTTATTTTCACGAAACTTCTATCCACTGAACAAACCATATGAATTATAAAGTTTATCTTAGGTTGCAAAATTAATATATGATTAAATTAATATTAAAAACTAATTGATGCGAGGCCACGGGAGTGATAAAATGTTGAACAAATTTGTAACCTTTCAACACTGTTTGTTTATTAAAAAATATATGTGGCAGCATAGCCTTTTCATGCACAGCACTGTCCCGCCGACGTGATCGTTCAGTTCCGTTTCTTTTTTTTACGAATTTTGGTGTACATCGCAGTAATGGAAGAGGATAAAGTTGCGCCTAATCCCATTTTACCAGGCCATTTTCGGGCTGGTTCATTGGTGCCGACCCCCAGCGGGCCTAGTACAGCAGTACCCAACCCTAGTGCGCCTATCCCTAGTGTGTCCAGCCATGCTCCTCAATCCGCTGCCGTAGAAGCAATCCATGCGCCGCGACTGAACCCACCAAATATGGTGGATACGATTATCGAGACGTATTTTTTGTCTTTGGAATTTTGGTCCGCTGCTTCGGGTATCAGCGCATTACACGATACGCGAAAGTATAATATAGTAATGGTGCAAGTGCCCCCAAACAAATTTATTTATTTATTTATTTATTTATTTTTCATACACAACCGACGACCATCGTGTCTAATCGGCAACCTTATAATTAAATTAAGATATATATGACAATGATCATTTATAACATATAAATAGACCTCTAGCTAACATTAAATGTGACGTAGACGCAATTTCTCCTTGAACGTAGAAGTAGACATACTAAAATCGAACAAATCTAACACTTCATTGAACTCGAGGGACATACGTATAATGGGGTGTCCATGGCTATGGTTGTTGCGGGTACGCGGTACACGGAGATGGAAATTGGATCTAAGAATCCGACAGGGCGCGAACAAATTGATGCTGGCTAGTAATGCCGGGGAATCGATCTCTCCGTTAAGGAGCCGGAATATGAAAAGGCATTGGGCGTTTTTACGTCGAGAGCAGAGTGGTTCAAGTCCGAGAAGCAGACACCGCTGATGGTAGGTGGGCCGAGCGTGGTGGGATTGCCATGGAAGGAGTCGAACCGCGTACCTGGTGAGTCTCCGTTGAATGGCTTCAAGGCGATTGATGTCACCAACACCAAGCGGGCACCAGATCGGACAGCAGTACTCCAGGCACGACCTTACAATGGCACAGAAGATAGACTTGACGCACATGGGATCGGTAAACTCGCTACAGGTCCGCGTAATTAAACCAAGTAGCTGATTTCCCTTCGCAACAACGCTATCAATGTGAGGGCGAAATGACATCTTCTGATCGAGTAGCACCCCCAGATCACGGATACATGTCGTGCGAGCCAAAGCCGTGTTGAGCATAGTGTATGTAAACGTGATGGGGTGACGGGCTCTGCTGAATGATATACACTGGCATTTATCAGCACACACTTGGAGGGCGTTTCTGCTGCACCAGCTATCCAGATTCTCAAGGATCGTTTGAAGGCGTACACAGTCACTGTCGTTTCTAACTGGAGCGAATATTTTTACATCGTCGGCGTACATTAGGTGTTGGCCTGGCGGTAAAACGAAAGATAGATCATTTATATAGATGAGGAAGAGTAGCGGTCCCAAATTACTCCCTTGAGGCACACCGGAGGAGCTGGTGAAGGAGTGAGAACGATGAGATCCTATGCTTATGTAGTACGAACGACCAGTTAAATAAGAACGCAGCCAGGTGATGTGCCAGTCGAGGAAACCGAGTTTTTTTAGCTTCGAGAGTAGAATATCATGAGAGATACTATCGAACGCAGCCCTGAAGTCGATATATACTGCATCAACTTGAGTACCACGATCCATGTTGTCGAAGCAGTAACTAACAAATTCAGCAAGATTTGTGGTGGAAGATCTCCTTGGGAGAAATCCGTGCTGACTAGGGCTCATATAGTTTTGAACTGCTGTGAGTAGCGGATTGTATAGAATAAGCTCAAACACCTTTGCACAAGCGCATAGGGAAACAATGCCACGATAATTACTAGCATGAAGTCGACTGCCTTTTTTATGGATAGGAATCATTCGCGCGTGTTTCCAGGACTCAGGATACGTGCCACGCATAAGGGAATCATTAAATATTTTGGCAAGAATGGGTGCGAGTGATTGACGGCAGTGCTTCAATATGTATGCGGGAATATTGTCAGGTCCAGATGATGTAGATGGTTTTATATCGTTGAGTGTGCGCGCAATTAATGCTTCGTCAATTGTGGGTATAATAAAATCGATAGCATCCGATGGAGTATTGCAAGTGGCCTCTGCTAGTGTGTTAGGATTGTGAACAGGAAGGGTGAATGCATCAGCGAAACGATTGGCGAAAGTGTTGCAAATATCGGATGTATCGATACTAGTTTGGCCATTGTAGCTCATTGACGGAGGGATACTTCTTATATTGCGCCGTTTGTTCCAGAAGCTCCAGAACCGTGTCGGCTTAGAAAACAGCTGTCTTTCAGTACGGCGAATGAAGGAGCGGTAGAGCACACGATTATGTCGACGATAATTGTTCAGTGCATCGAAAAAAATTCTCCTATGCAGCGATGATCTCGTTCTGCTGTAATCCGCGTAGGCTTTTGATTTTATTTTTTTCAACCGTCTTAAAGATGCATTAGACCAATCGGGGCCAGACTTTCGTTGAGCAACAGGAACGCAGGAATTAATCGCTGAGCGCATAAAAACGCTAAAGCTATCGGTGGCTTCGTCGATAGTGGAAAAGTTGGAGCAGTCAAAATTGCGGTCAAACGACACAATAAGGGCATTCATACGTTCCACATTCGTTTTGAAGAAATTTCTATTGACTGTACTGCGAGTGTGACTGTTGGTGGTGTGGGATAGCTGTACGGGATAATAAATCATCATATCCAATGAAGGATGATGAAAGTCCTCACTGAGAAGTGGAATACTACAGTGTGTTACGTATGGGAGGAAGTTCTCTAGAGCCGAAGTACCATTCACAGAGTGCAGAGGTGTGATTGAGTCGCACAAAATATTGGTTGCGGCAAGGTTTGCGAAGACCAGATCCAATTGACGCCCAGATTGATTTGCAATACCACTCAACTGAAATAATCCGGTACTATGCAACCCATCAACGAAATCGGTATTAGCCACGGAATTGCATAAAGGTGCATAATGCATGACAGAATAACATGGAGAGCAATCGGTGGCTTCTGATGTATTAGTCAGCTCCCATCTGATATCAGGTTTATTGAAATCTCCGAAGACATACAATAAATCGCTCTCTTTAATGCGGCTTGAAATTTCACGTACACTATCATGTAAAGCGTTCATCACTGCGGGGTCATTCGCATGACTTGGCGGAATGTAAACAACGCCGATGTAAACAGAGACACTTGGCAGCAATGTTTTGATCCAAAGTTGTTCCAGTATGGTATTAGGCGATGCGATTTCACATGTCGGTATTGAAGAGGAACATGCAATTAAAACACCCCCACCGCGTGAGAGGGCACTGTTGGAAAGATTCCTATCGCACCTGTAGATATGATAGTGATCGTCAGTGAGGAGCGAAGAAGGTATGGACTGAGTAAGCCAAGTCTCGGTGAGAATGATAAAATCATATTCTGATTCTGATAGCGCCAGGCGAAGATTTGTAGTTTTCGTTCGTAGACCACGTACATTTTGGTAGTAGATAGAGAGACTGGGTTGAGCTGAGCGAGGTGCATCGCCGGATGCAGTGCAAGATTGCTATTCATCCGATGGGCCAGCGTCAGCAGAATCATCAGTCCGTTTAGCGTTTCGCTTCGGTCGTTTTTTAGGAGCGGCTAAGCATTCGGGAGGTGACCTGGTAGGTGTGGTGGAAACAAGCATTCGCTCATTAAGGTCAAGATGTGGTTCGTTTGTAAACAAAGCTGTGTCTGTAGTGGTCATGGCAGGTGAGGAAATCGTAACGGGCTGTGCGAGCGTATCTGTTGTAGTTGTTGTTGTAGTATCTGTTGAAGTAGTTGGCATCGCGGCACTCCCTCCAGAATATGAGAGAGGATTATGATAAGTGTCGGTAGCGAGAGTAACGTTTTGATCGAGCATCGAATTTGTTTCAGCTGTTGCACAGGTATTAGTGTTATAATTATTGGTCCGATAGTCACGGAACTCAAGGTACGTTAGAGCGGAGGGCCATGTCTCAGGTGAGAGAGCCTTGCTGCGTAGAGTGACTGGTATGCCCACCTTAAATGAGACAAATGAGAGTGTACTGGTGTCAGCGCCAAATTTCGTCAGACGGTGAACGAACACATCCCGCTTGTCGAGTGCTAGACGTACTTGCACCATGTGTGAGATTTGCTCAGTGGTGACCGATGGGGCAAAGCGTGAGAAGAAAAGCCACATTCGCGTGTCAGTGTGTGGAATGATATCCAATGAATCCGAGTCAAGTGGCGATCCGGATCCTCTAAGTAGTGGTGATAGCGGCTTAATAGGTGGTGGCATGGTAGTGTTGGACGACGATCCGCTCGCACTTACACTAAATGAAGCGGCCAAGGATGGAAACTGTTGTGACGATGAAATATTGTTTACCCCTGAAGTAAACAATCCTGGATTCGATGATGCTGGTTTGCGATGAATGGGTTGTTGTGACGGCAATTCAGTGGCGTTGTTCGACGAAAACAGACAAGAACGGATCTCGTCCTTAAGCACTTTCAGGAGCTCGCGCTTATTATCTGTGATCTGTTGTGACAGCTTGCTACGCAGGCTCACTTTGAGGTCGGCTATGCTGGACAGTAGGTCGACAGAAGTGTGAGTGTACGGGGTGGATGACCTCAACACGGCCGTACGCGGATCCTTGTGAAACTTTACACAGGCTTTACAGGCCCAAAAAAGTTGTGCACAGGACTCTATAGTAGCGGACAGTTCCTCAGAAAGTCCGCTGCATGAGAAGTGAAACTCAGAGTTGCACCAACCCTGGCATTTCACAATGCGATCGGCAGCTACGATGTCGTTAGCGCAGGCGGAACAGATACCAGCCATTGCTTTGTGGATGAGCGATTGATTGTGATGTTGAAGCGACGTAATGATTGTGGGCCGGAAAACGTTTCCAGGTGATTGACGGTGAATAATCCAGTTGTTAAACAACACCAGGCAATGGAATCACCTACACCAGCAACAGGTTCAGCAAAGATACAGGTTTCCACGGAATAATATAGAAAATAGTCGGAGCGCAGAGAATCTTCGACCAGTCACAGTGACGTTTGGAGTGAGGAAATTGACCGAGTTGGGGTCAATTATTGACGGTACACCGGCAGTAGAAAAGTACGCGTACATTAAGGAAAAACTGATCGGATATTTTGCCGACAGTCAGCAGCGGCGCCTGCAGCGTGTATTGTCCGATATGCCGCTTGGTGATAAAAAGCCGAGCCAGCTTCTCAACGAAATGAGGCGCGTTGCTGGCAATTCCCTTAGTGAACCGGTTCTTATCGATTTGTGGGCATCAAGGCTGCCACCACATGCCCAAGCTGCAGTGATCGCTTCTCGCGGTGACGCCGCGGACAAAACCATCATCGCTGACGCCATTGTGGATTCAATGAGCCTGAGAAGTATTAACGCCGTCGAACGTAGCAACGCAGCGATGGCACCTGGCCACGTGGCTGATGCCACAATGTCAACGACCGCATATACGACCAACGACCCCATGTTTAATATGTTTATTATGTTTAATATGTTTAATATGTTTAATATGTTTAATATGTTTATTGATTAATCCATCGGGATCTAGAAGATCCTACATGAATGTACTTAAATTAGTGCTTATAGACTATGTAAGGTACATAAATCGATAGTGGAGAACAGGTGCACAAGAACAGAAAATGTATTTTGAAAATAAAATTATTACGTAAGTTGTGTACTGAGTCTATCTCTAAAAACATTCTGTGGTATGTTGAAATCAAATAAATCAAAGTTACTTATGAAAGTTCGGCACATAGTGTTGTTCCGCTCATTGCACGCAACAAACACGCCAAGCCTCATGCTCTGACAACGCAGCTCAATTGACTTACCGTATACCCGCTTTATCCAACCGCCACAATGACAACGCTACCGCTGAGTATTTAAGCTGCTATTATCAAAACGTTAGAGGTTTGCGTACTAAAACAAAAGAATTTCACTTAGCTGTATCGGAGGCTGACTTCGATCTCATCGCCCTCACGGAAACTTGGCTTGTTGACAACAATCCATCTGCTCTTCTCTTCAACAACAACTTCTCTGTTTACCGCTGTGATCGCTCTCTCAGCGGCTCTAGCTCTCGCGGTGGTGGTGTTTTGCTAGCCGTTTCTAACGCATATGAGTCGATAGAATTACCTTCCCGTGATCGTTCTCTCGAGTATATTTGTGTGCGCGTCGCCTGCAATAACGCACATCTGTACGTCATGGTAGTATACATTCCACCGCAGCTTAGCTCCGAGATATCGACTCTTCGCTCTCTACATGATTGTATCAGCAGCTTCACTCTCACACTGAAGCCTTCGGATCTGCTGTTTGTTATTGGCGATTTCAATCAGCCTAGCATAAGCTGGTCCACAGCTGATCCTTCGTCCTCGCCAGCATACTCATCAATCACGCACTATGAACCAACTGCGCGCTCACTGGCCAACAACACCTTTGTGGATGGATTTAAATTTAACGGATTAGTGCAACTTAATCACATCAATAATTCGCACGGACGCATGCTTGACCTGCTCTACGCTAACAATGCTGCAGCTAAATTGTGTTCGCCTGTCTTTCCAAGTGTTGTTCCGCTTGTACCTCTTGACTCCTACCATCCGGCGTTTGACTTCAATATACGTATTAACTCGTCGACCCGACGCAATTCGACGACTCGACAAAACTCGACGACAACCGCATTTTATCGTTATAACTTTGCTAAAGCTGACTATGTGAAACTGAACGACATGATATCAATGTTTAACAATAGCTTTCATTGTTCCAATTTTATTTCACTTGACGAAGCACTATGTTCATTCTCGTCCTTCATGCTGCAAGCCTTTGTTGTATGCGTCCCAGTTCAGCGTCCTAAACCTTACCCCCCCCCCCCTGGGCGGACCGCACACTCAAACGACTCAAACGTGTAAAAAGAGCTGCTTATCGTCACTACCAAACGCGCCGCTGCCAAAGATCTCGCTCGATCTACTTTGACACGCACTCTTTATACTGCAGCTATAACAGGTTTCGATATGGCAGATATTTGAGTAAAATTCAACGTAACCTCTGCAGGTGGCCTGACTCGTTTTGGCGCTTCTACAACAGCAAAACAAAATCCACGCATACACCGAAATCCATTACGTACAAAGGAGCAACAAGTGCCAACACTAATGAAATGTGCAATCTCTTCGCGGATCGCTTCGCAGATTGCTTTTCACCGGCCATGAATGATACCGATACCATTGATGCTGCTCTCGTCAACACTCCGGCTGGCGCAATTAATATGAGCACTCCTTTCATCGACAGTGAGATCGTTTTATCTGCCCTAGCGCAACTAAAGCCTTCCTTCGCTCCTGGACCCGACGGAATTCCTTCTACCGTGCTGAAACGCTGTCAAACGACAGTAGCACCTCTCCTTGCAAAATTGTTCAATGCATCGCTAGCCAATGGCTACTTTCCCAAAACATGGAGGAAATCTTGGATGGTTCCTATTTACAAAAAGGGCGACAGGACAGATGCCATCAACTACCGGGGTATTACATCTTTGTGTGCCATTGCCAAGGTGTTCGAACTAGTGATATACAAAAATCTGCTACATACATGCCGCAGCTACCTAAGCCCGTATCAACATGGATTTGTGCCAAAAAAGTCGACTACCACGAACCTGGTTGAATTTGTAACCTATTGCACTAGTCAAATTGATGCCGGAGCTCAAGTCGATGCAATTTATACAGATCTGAAAGCAGCATTCGACTCTCTTCCGCACGCAATTCTTCTCGCTAAACTCGATAAACTAGGAGTTCCCAGCTCGCTCGTACAGTGGCTTAAGTCTTACCTAATTAATCGCACATACATCGTGAAAATTGATAAGCACATGTCCAAAGAAATAGTCAGCAGCTCGGGTGTGCCACAAGGAAGCAATATTGGCCCGCTTCTCTTCATATTGTTCATCAACGATGTTACCCTTGCTCTACCTCCCGACAGTATCAGTCTGTTTGCCGACGACGCAAAAATTTTTGCGCCTATTCACAACACAGGTGATTGTACATTCCTGCAAGACTGCATCGAAATTTTCTGTTCGTGGTGCAAGCGTAATGGACTGACTATCTGCATCGAGAAATGCTACTGTGTGTCTTTTAGTCGATGCAGGAGTCCAGTGACTGGGACCTACTTCATAGACGGCACTGCAGTTAATCGACAAAATCATGCCAAAGACCTGGGCGTTCTGCTTGACTCTAGTTTGAACTTTAAACAGCATATTGATGACGTTGTAGCTAGAGGAAATCAATTACTTGGCGTGGTTATCCGGACAACTAATGAATTCCGCAACCCCATGTGCATCAAAGCTGTCTACAACTGTATCGTTCGTTCGGTTCTGGAATATTCGTGCGTAGTCTGGAGCCCAACTACCGCTTCTTCAATTGCTCGCCTTGAGGCGATTGAACGTAAACTCACGCGATATGCCCTACGCCTACTTCCCTGGCAGGATCGCAATAATCTTCCTCCGTATGCTGCGCGGTGCCGTCTTCTAGGCCTTGAACCTCTTTCGGTTAGAAGACGCAATGCACAGTGTTCTTTCATCGCTGGATTGCTAAATGGCTCTATCGACTCATCGCCTTTGTTGCATCGAGTCGATATCTATGTACCATCCCGAACACTTAGGTCTAGAGAAACTCTACGGCTCGCTCAACCCCGTTCCAGCGCTGGTCGGTCTGACCCTATGTTCCGCATGTCGGCTGTCTTCAACACTGTCTCGGATTGCTTCGACTTCGACATCTCAACTCAGTGCTTCAAGGAACGTCTCCGGCTTTTGCCATGGCCGCAGTGAATTGCGCTGCAAATCATGTTTTGTTATGTTTTTTTTTTTTTAATGAACTGTTACATCTTAATTAGGCCATAGGGTCCGTTGAAGATTAATAAATAAATAATAATAATAATAGCTGACATAGGATCAGACTGGCCAAAACGAGTTCTATAACGAGGGACGGATATGAATTGACGTGTACGTAGATTCCTAGATGGCGCGTTAAATTCTATCGTAGCTAATAAAGTAGGAGCATCAATGTGGTGGTTAAGTAGTCCTGATATAAAAAGGCATTTAGCTATCTCACGGCACTTTTTCAACGACTGAATCCCTAAAAGCAGACACCGGGAATGGTATGAGGGTAACACATCGCCCTGTCGCCATGGTAAGAGTCTTACAGCATATCTAGTCGCTTTTCTTTGGATGGCCTCGATTCGATTACTCCATTCTGAGGTACAGGGGTCGCTAACAAAACTGCCATATTCTAACACAGATCGGACGTAGGCACAGTAGATGGTTTTTATGGTCATGGGATTACGGAAACCTTGCGTTGATCGAATAATCCAACCCAGTAGTTGGTTCCCTCTAGACACTATATTCTCTAGGTGATCGTTAAATGTTAAACGTGTGTCGAGAATGATCCCAAGGTCGCGGAATGTATCGGTGCGTTCAACGGATATGTTATCGATCTGGTAGTTGAATCGTGTGCAAGACCGAGAACGGTAAAAAGACAAAACACGACATTTTTCGATACATAGCACCATTGCATTATCACGGCATATGCTAAATAGGTTGATGGCGTGTTGAAGATTGATGCAGTCATTGGTATCGTTGATAGGAGCGAACAGCTTAACGTCATCGGCAAACAGAAGAAAACGGTGTTCCGCTAGCAATTGCCCTACATCGTTTACATAAAGAATGAAGAGCAGCGGGCCCAAATTGCTGCCTTGAGGCACTCCTGAGGTGCCAAGCACCTCTCTAGATGTATGATCGTTTACCTTGATCTTGTATGAGCGTTCTGTGAGGTAGGAATGCAACCACTTAACTATTTGTTCCGAAAACCCTAACTTCTGCAATTTGGCGATTAAAATGTCGTGTGAGATGAGGTTGAAAGCAGCTTTGAGATCGGTGTAAATGGCATCCACTTGACCTCCGGAGTCGAGATTACGTTTGCAGAAACTAACGAATTCAGTGAGGTTCGTTAATGTTGAACGTTTGGGTACGAACCCGTGTTGGTTATCCATAATGTAATTCGATGTAGCGGAGAGCATAGGGCCGTAAAGCAGAAGCTCAAAAGCTTTTGATACCGCACAAAGTGATAGTGATAGTTTGAAGCACATGAGCGATCCCCTTTTTTAAATATAGGTACCATCCACGAGGTCTTCCATAAGCGTGGGAAAATACCGGAACTCAGTAACGTGTTGTATATGTTTGTTAATACAGGTGCTAGGGACTGATAGCATTTACTGATGATGAAACTCGGAATGCCATCGGGACCAGAAGCTGTAGAGGGTTTAAGGCTTTTGGGGCACTTTTCTACTGTGCGTATATCAAACGTAGGAATGGTATAAACAGTCATGTTTAGAGGTGTGTAAGATGTGGCCCTTGAGATCACCGTTTGATCTACAGTTGGGGTAGAGAAGGCATCGGAAAATCGTTCAGCAAAAATGTTGCAAATATCTTCGGGTGACGTGCCCACGGAATCATTATGTTTGATTGTGCTAGGAACTACGTTTGAGCGTCGTCTGCTGTCAATGAAGCGCCAAAATTTTCGGGGATGTCGGAGAAGGTACCTTTCGATTGAAGATATATATTGCTTATATCTTGATCGGTTATACTGACGGTATGCATGTATCGCGTTGTTACGATTTTCCCTAGTGATATTACTTCTCATAAAACGGTGTCGACTAATGGCTTTGTTTTTGGCTCGTTTGAGGACGATAAGCCTGTTATTAGTCCATGCTGGAGAGCGTTTCTGGTGCATAATTGGTGTACAGGATTGTAGAGCATCTTTCATGAAAATCGTGAAGGCATGAACAGCGTCGTCAACAGATGGAAAGTTGGAGCAGTTAAAAGTAGAACCGAATAGAATTATTCTTTCCTCCAGTTCGACGATATTAGCCTTTGAGTAATTTAATCGTTGCTGATGAGTGTTGCTTGGATGGGAGCTAGACGCATGAGGATCATAGTGACGTATTGACCATTCGAGTGCAGGATGATAATTGTTGAGCTTGAGCAGGGCCGGTTCGGATTTAGACACGGCAGAACAGATCTCAGCGGCGTTGGAGTTAGCAAAAATTAGATCGAGTTGTCGGTCCATGGAGTTTCTAACGTTGCTTAATTCATAACAACCATACATAATAAATTTGCTGCCATACCATCGATGAAAATATGATTATTTCGAGACTTAGATGACGGTTTATAGTGCATGAAAGTGGAGCGCAATGGTACATCCTCGACATCGGCTGGATTGAGTTTGGACCACGTAATGTCCCATTTGTTAAAATCTCCAGCGACAAGCAGGAGATCGTTATCTCTCATGCGTGATGAAATTTCGCGTATACTTTCTAGATGTTTGTTAACAATTATGTCGTTATATGCGTTGTACGGTGGAATATACATGGCACCGATATAAACAAAAATATTGCCCAACCGAATTTTGACCCATAACTGTTCCATAGTTCGATCCGTCGGTGTAATTTCGCAAGATGAAAGAGAGCGAGAGCAGGCTATTAGAACACCACCACCGATGGAGAAAGTGCTGTTGGTAGTGGTTCTATCGCATCGGTAAATAGAATAGCGATCGTCGTTGAATAACTCATTGTTTATGTTATTGTTCAACCAGGTTTCAGTTAATATTACGATTTTGTATTCAGTTTCGGAAAGTACTAGTCTTAGATCATTCAGTTTTTTACGCAAGCCACGAACATTTTGGTAGTACATCGGTAGGTATGTTATTGTTGTGTTGTTGATATTCAATTGCTGTTCATCTGACGGACCGGCTTCCGCAGAATCATCAGTCCGTTTAGTGTTAACTCGTCGCGGTCTTTTTTTAGGAGCGGCTAAGCATTCTGGAGGAGATCTGGTAGGTGTAGTGGTGACAAGCATTCGCTCGTTGAGATCCTGCTGTGGTTCAGTTGTAAACAAACCTGCATCTGTAGTGGTCATAGCAGGAGAGGAAATCGGACCATCGGTAGCGTTCGAGCTATCGTGGAGTTCAAGCTTCCTGCTACGGTGAAGGAATTAAAAAGTTTTTTGGCAATGCTCAATTTTTACCGTAGGTTTTTGCCAAACGCGATCGAGCACCAGATTCCACTCCTTGCCATGATTCCTGGCAACAAACGCAACGATCGCTCCCCGCTGACATGGAATAACGCAACCATCGCGAGTTTCGAACGCTGCAAACATCAACTCACAGAAGCAACGCTTTTATCGCATCCCGCTAAAATTGCAGAACTTTCCCTTTGGGTCGACGCATCTGACACTGCCGCAGGGGCGGTCCTACATCAAATCTTTGATGGACACCCTCAACCACTCGGGTTTTCTCAAGAAAATTCGACAAGGCCCAGCTGCGACAGCACCTACGATCGCGAACTCACTGCAATCTACCTTGCGGTGCGGCATTTTAAATACATGCTCGAAGGACGTAGCTGCCACATCTATACCGACCACAAACCCATCACCTTTGCCTTCCAGCAGAAACTTGACAAAGCCTCGGACCGTCAAGCTCGCCAGTTGGATATGACTGGACAGATCACAACGGACATCCGTCACATTGTGGGAAAGGATAACATCGTGGCTGACTTGCTCTCTCGCATTAATGCTATACATCCAGCGCCATCACTTGATTATGAAGCACTTGCGGAAGACCAAAAAGACGATCAGCAGCTCCAGAACATCGCACAAGGTAAAATCGAAAGTTCGCTAAATCTAAAGTATTTTACCATTCCAGGCAGCACCAAACAACTTTTATGTGACTGCACTGGGAATCGCATCCGCCCTTTCATAACGGAACGCTTTCGGAACGCTGCGTTGCAGGCAACGCACCAATTATCTCATCCTGGCACCCGTACAACGGCCAAATTAATGACGGAGCGATTTGTTTGGCCAAGCATCCGCAAGGATAGTATTGTTTTCGCTAGGAGCTGCTTGCCATGCCAACGTTCGAAGGTGACGCGACACACACAATCACCTATATCCCGATATTCGGCTCCGGACAGCCGATTTGCACATGTAAACATCGACATCGTGGGGCCCTTCCCTCCAAGTAAGGGCAACCGTTATTGTTTAACGGTCATCGACAGGTTCACACGTTGGCCTGAAGCGTTTCCAATTCCTGATATGACCGCGGTAACAGTTGCCGAAGCTCTAGTTTGTGGATGGATAGCTCGGTTTGGTGTCCCATCTTTCATTACGTATGACCAAGGACGCCAATTTGAATCAACGCTTTTCGGGGAACTGACTCGCTTGCTCGGATCCAGCCACCTGCGCACAACTGCATACCACCCACAGTCAAATGGGATTATCGAACGGTGGCATAGGACCCTTAAGGCATCTATTCTGTGCCATGACCCCGAGCACTGGAGCGAGCATTTGCCTATGATCTTACTCGGGCTGAGTTCAGCCTACAAGGAAGACCTTAAGTCACCTGCTGAGATGGTATATGGCACAACTCTCCGAATACCGACTGAGTTTTTCGTAAACGACACCGAAAACCCGAACGAAGCCGAATTTGTCGACAAACTTCGAAGAGCTATGCGATAAATCCGTCCCCAAGAGACTGCCAGGCAGGGAAATCGCAGTGTTTTCGTTCATCAGGACCTACAAACGTGCGAGAACGTCTTTGTACGCAATGATTCGGTTCGACCCTCGCTATCACCACCGTACGAAGGACCATTTAAGGTGGTAAAGCGAGCCAAAAAGTTCTTCAAGTTGAACATGCGTGGTCGCCAAGTAAACGTTTCGGTCGATCGCTTGAAGCCAGCATATTTGATAGGAGATCAGGAAAACGCAAGTAACAGGGAACTTGCAGCCACAACTTCTGATAAGCTTTCTTCGACTAGAGTCACTCGTTCCGGTCGACGAGTTGTAACGAAATCGAAAGAACGCGCTAAATATATTTTCCCGTGGCCGCATCAAAAATATACACATTGACAAAACTTGAGCGACAAAAGGCTAAGCCACATGACAGGAGCAGTAAATCTACTGAAGATTGATGTATATTTTGTTTAAAAAGCAAAAAAATATAAATCGATTAGAAACATGTATTTTAGAAATATTACCTAAGCAATGGATCACAACTGCGCTAAATAACGACTTGTTTACGCTCGTTCTCAAACGTTAAATGTTTTCACTTTTTGTCAACTTTATTTCTAAGCGGCTCTATGTTACAAAATATTGACAAAAGCTTACGTTTTTATTGAAATGTTAGTATTTTGTCACTTGTGACTTTCCGGTTGATCAACTGAAACTGAATGAAAAAAAATGTCATGTATAATAAATTTAACTATAAAACTAAAATGGCTTCTTTGAAGTGATTACTGCCTTTTCTTACGTTTTTATAGATTAATAATATAGTAATAGAATCATTTTGGGCTCGTCAAACACATATTTTACAATATTGAAATCACGGATCCGAAATCATGCGCACAGTTTTATGCTAGCTTATGTATCCCTAGAATATTTCAATCATCAGTAAAAAGAGATGTTCTTATAAAACAATCAAACAGAGTTTCAGAATAGTTTAGACTATTTTAAATGAAATGTATATCCGATTTGCTGAACTTAATGGTTTACATGCCATGTCTGTATGTCTCAACCTAACATTTTTTTAAACAAAGCTAGTTCATTTTAAAACTGAATATAGAATAAAAATAAAGCCTAGAAGAATAAAATTATTATTTTATTGTACATGTGTTTTACAATGATGCATAACTAAGATTAAAACGTGCGTGTGAGCGTGTGATGCCAGATATCGTTAAAACTATTTAGATATACCCAGGTGTAAACGAAAAAATCTAATTTAATAAGAAGCAAGATAATTTTAAATTTTGAAAGATACTTAATAGATGAATTTACAAAAAAACACTTGTACAAAAATATACTAGAGTAAGAAAAACTCCAGTATTAAAAAAAAAGTTTATTTCGCAAACTTCTTAGCATAAGAGTTTTTTTTTCAAGAATTTACGTTTGATTTCAATGTAATTGCATCGCATTATTCGGTTTAATCACTAGCAGTGCTAACGTGTTATCATTAGATTAAACTGTGATTTTAAAGGAGTGACTAAAACAATAAGTATAAATTAAATAAAACTTTCTAAGATGGTACCGTACATTTACCATAGCTTTAACAAAACACATTATGATGGAAGTGAAAACATCAATAGCTTTACTAGGTCAAACAGCAGTTATTTTCGCTTCTTTTTTGATTTTTTCTTGCCATTTCCTCCATTACCACTCCCTGCTGGTACATCACTTGTAGTCTTGGTTGTGATGGAAGAAGCTATCAGGCTTGTGTCTAAATTACTGCTTGAATTACTATTAGGTATTAAACTCTGTGATGAAGCAATGGTGGAATCATCATCGAGAGCGACAGTTGGATCTGTTCTTATTCTGTTATAATTAACGGATTCTGCTGAATCTGATACATGAACAGGTTCTTGAAATTCTTTACCCTGAACGCATCGTACATTGTCTATAGGCAGTGCTGCCATTGATACGGACATTTCATTTTGTATTCCCAACAGCGACCCTTCACTGGATGTCGAATAGTTATTGTTTTCAATAGTTGTAGTATCAGAAAGTAAATATGACGAAGTTTTTTGAAAAGCTATTAATGGCTCTAATCCATCATCTCCTTCATCACGCTTCTCATCTTCATCGTCACTATCAACTTCTGGATCTCCCATCGTTGTCATAATAATAGATGTACTTTTATTATTACTTAGACTGTTATTTGGGTAATGCCAACGTCGTACTTTATCGTCCGGCTCTATGAATGTATACATGGTTTTAGTTTTCTTTTTTGTCAAAGCTACATCATCATGACCAGTTTCCTTATCTTGATCGTTATTTATTAAATTGTCGGTAACATCCTCATCGGATATTTTCTCAGATGCCGAAAACAGCAAACCTACCAAAGGTGTTGCATGTTCCGTAGAGGGATGGTGAAATGGGCTCGTGACTTGTTTTTCGTAAGTGGCTCGTTTTTTTAAGTCTAACTCATTTTCCGAAAATAGAGAATAATTTGCATCACATTCATTTAGATTATTAAAATTTTCTGACTGTTCTTTTCGAGTAGAATCACTCGAATTAGACGGATAGGTATCAATAGATTCTGAGACTTCACGCAAGCTAGAACACATTGCCAACATTATATTTCCACGCGATAAAACTTCCTGCATATCAAACTTTAGCTGATTTAGTTGATGCACATCAAAATTTTCGTCATTTTTGTCATCCATAGCACATTTATCTATATTTTCGTTCAAATGCACAACTGTTTGAGAACAATCTGTATACCCCAACATTTTGTACCTTTGATCGTTATTTACCGGGTCGTAATAGTTATCCAAATCTGATGTAGTAACTATCCCAGATGTTTCTTTTTCCTCATTAGATGTTTTTTCTTCTTTCATTTTCTGATTTTTGGCAATAATATTTGAACTCTCAGAGTATTCAGATTTTGAACCATCTTTGTCAATTACAGAAGTATCTCTAGCATTACTATTATCAGTTGATTGTTCAGTTGTTTGTTGCCCACTGTCTTCACCGAACAGTTCTATATCGTCAATTTTCAATGATTCTAGCGATGGAAGTAAGCATTCATGGTACATTAAAACTGACGGAGGAGCATCTGAAATCGGATTGATCAATTCATTTTTCACACTTTGAGTATCTTGTGTAAAGCCCTTTTGATTAAGTGAAACAAGATTGTATTCCTGTTTATCGCTTGTTTTGTTACTGCTTATGATGTTCTTAATATGATGCACTGCACTATTACCGAAGTTATCTAAATCTCTTCGAACTTTTCGATCAACGTTTACTAATTTATGTGAATCTACTAACACGGGTAAACTTTTTTTCCGTGTTTTTGTTGATCCTATGTTCGTAGAAATGAGAAGTTTTTTTGTTAATGATTCGATTTGGCTATCATCATAAATGTCCTTTTCTTCTTTCAAGGAATCCCTTCTCTCTTTCTTTAATATACTCTCATTAATTCGCAAAGGATTATTACATAACTTGGGCAATTCAATATTCTCAAATTCGTCACATGCTTTCCCTGAGTCCGACCGTTCAGATTCAAATTTTAAATCCTTGGTATCATCAATTTTAGTCAAGGATTTTTTTCTTGTATTGAATTTTTCATGCATGTTTTTTTTAAATATTTCGATATTTGAATCTCTTAGTTGTTCATGTTTTGAATCCTGTTGTCTAATTGCAGTAACAGAACTTAAGGATGATAAGTTCTTCTCTTCAATAACCGGTACAATCAAATCCGGTTCAACCAAAAATGCTGACTGTTTAGATTGTTCTTCATTGCCCCTGAACATGAATTTTCCTTTATCACAACTATCAACACTACTGCATTCAATGCTATTTATTGACGTATCATGGTATATGTTAGACCGGTTTTCCATCATGTCTATCTCCTGTGTCGGTATTTTTCTAGATTGCACGTTATCATAATGTACTGTTACTACAGGGCGAAAGAGTGCTTCATCACAATTTTCATGAAGATATGATTCGATGCATTCTTGCATAAAATCGTCTGGTTTGATGCTGTTTGGGGTAATTGATCTAGTCCCAACGGTGCTGATTGTTGTAACTGTTCCGAGAGGATTGACTACTTTAGCAATTGTAATGCTTGCACCTTGGTTTGTATTTCTCTCTACACAAACCGCATCGGATCCAAAAGAGTTAATATTTTCGTATTGTTGTTGCTGCTGACAATAAATCACATTTGGACAAGATTTTATAATATTTTGCATTGTTTGTCCATGAGTTTTGTGGATATTTTCTTTCTTATTAGGAGAAACTGGATGAAGCATACACTCATAAAAACTTTCAATGCATTGTTCATTCCCAAATGCCTTACATCTACAACTCCCACTACACTGGTATTGATGGTGCTGTTGTTGATATTGCTGTTGAAGTCCTTGTTGATTTTGATGATCACAGATAGAAGTCAGCGAGTGTGTGGATGAATATATGGATGTAGATGAACATGATGACATGGACGAAAGACCAGTAGCATTAAACGATGTGTGTTGATTTTCCAGAGCTGTTGACTGGTGATGTTGTTCTTGCCATTTAGTACATCCTTGCCCTTTGAGGTTACAGTCAAACGTCAAACCAGTTTCCGAAAGGTTGCCTATGACAATCACGAAAAGTCCAGGAAAGGAAACAGTGATTCAGGGAAGACAAATAGATTTATTTTTCCAAAATAAAGAAACAGAGACACACAAATTATATTGTTGAAAACAGAGGATGATAAGCATGCATGGCAATCGCACCACCAGCATGCAATTGATGACCTACATCCAAAATGATGTCAATTTGTCATAAGAGCAAACCCATTCAAAAATTTAAAACATAATGAGTACGACGGCGATTATTATCATCCAGAATACAAAGCAAGAGAGGGAAAAAGTATGAGAGAAAGTGGAGAGAAAAAGTGAGAAAGAGAGACAGTGTGAGATAAAATGAGCAATAGAGAGAGAAAAGGGAGAGAGTACGAGAAAAACCAGAAAGATAAAGCATAAATATTTATAGATATATAAGGAATAAATTTCCAGAATGACAATCATTAAGAACCTTTTCATCCATAGAATAATAATTGATATTAACATATAAAATTGATATTGCTGCCATATTAAAATAAAAATCTCTTGGATTGGAGCTGAAATACTGTTCTTAGTGCTGAATTTTTGCCTCTTAGGCATCCATTTTTTATATTACACATCAATGTTTTGCTCTCACGTAACGTTGTTTGGAAGTCAATATTTTTTTTTGTTTTGTAGGTATCCTGATAGATTTACATGGCACTTGAGCGGATAATCAAGACATTGTTTGCACCTACAACTACGTGCAAACTTTTTTCACTTTATTAAAACTTTTTGAATTGGCGCAACAATTCATTACCAAACAATAGTTTTAAATTTACTAAATAAATTATTGATCACTTAGCTTAAACTGAATGATTTTGGAATACACAGTTTCAGACATTAGTTTACGGTCTATTCCAAAGTTATACCAATTGAGTGAAAATGGCACTTTTTGGCTGTTTTTTCGATTGACATTTCGTGTATGATTTTTTAAACGGAACGGTGTACGAGATCCAGACTTTTTCGGCACATAACATCAACCGCGTGCCATGGCATATTTGCTCCCTTCATAACACGTTTAGCATTAGACATTTTGAGATTAAATAGTTTTTACATTGTTGGTGTTTATATAAATGATACGATACGAAAGAACTGATGTTCTGATTAAAATTCAAACTAAACATAACTGCCAAAAAGAAATACACATTGGCTGGTATCTTTGAATCCGTTCGTAGCGGCGGCGTACGTCCCGACATTGATTTTCCTAAGGTACTAGATGGTTGCCACAGTTATTTACCGTGGCGTTGTAAGACCGGGCACAATAAAAAAGTTGCCATCCCTAAAATATCGTGTGAGCGCCATACGTTAACGCTAGGAACGGATTCAATGATACCAGCCATTAACTGCAACAACGCTTGCCTTGGAGAACGAAATGGTGCGAATGGTAGAACATACATACAGTCATATATTGCTTATCAAATTATGAGAGTGTGTGAGTTATCTTCCGAAAATTTCCGCTTGGGATGTGGTTTATGCATTCTCAACGAATCCGCGTAACTCTAATTTCCGCCTAAATTCCACGTCGAAGTTAACGTGAAATCGCCTGGAGAAGCGTTGATAGTTTATTTTGTACAACAAAATCTGGTGAATTGAGTCGCTCTGTCGGCGGGAAATTGAAACTAAAATCATAACAAAAAATATAGGAATGCGAGCACGACCCGTTAGGACTATGCCGTCCATACGTAGAATTGATTAATAACTATACCCATTTGTGGTAAATGCTGGCCTAGACCTCCAGCAGTTGTCGCGCCAAATAAAAACAACAAAAGAAACTTTTTACCTATATTTTTCGAGAAAATTATCAAATAATCATGACTGGAGCATTCAATGGAAAGTCGTGCAAACAATGATCGTGCTGTTCCTGTTGCGTAATTCCACGAACATAAATATATCATACTAGCAAAAATACACGAATACGAATAAACAAATATTTTCGACTATATTTGTGATCAACGAGGTAACCAACCCAAGCATAAATTGATCTTATTGATACTCAATTCAAAGAATCCCTTACGCAGCGATCTGAGCCAGCGTACGGAAAACTTTTGAGGCAAAGGGCCAAATTTAGTAAATGATCGAGTGCCGCGGGCCAGGAGAATGCGGTGTTTTTTTTTATTATTGCACTTAAATTAGTACATTTTAAAGTTTTAGAATCTTTTTAGGTTTATTGTTACAAATTGTTTAACAACAATTATTGTTTTTCTGTAATTTTATCATCAAAGCAAGGTTTAAAATTGAAAATACCTACTTTAAAACAACACAGGGTTTTAAATGTTCGTTTTTGCTTTGTAATACAATCTAAAATTTCCTTGAAATAGATTTAAAGGAAACCAACAGATTTTTGTGAAATTAAGATGAAAGAATAAAACAAAAAAATATCGTGACATTATTTTTTTTACTATGGAGCTATTTTAATATGTTTAAAACTTTGTAATGACTGTATTGCGTTCGGGAAAGTTAAATGCTCTCCCATCGCAAAGTCGCATGCAAAACTTTAAATAAATTTATTGTAACCAGGCTTTAGCGTATCTCATCTATATAAAATTTCGTTTGCAATTTACTTCATTCCGAATGTCTTATTGTCCTGTTGAAACAATGTTAAAATTACATAACGGCTGCATTAACAAAATTGACAAATTCATGGGTTTATCATGGGATTATCTTCACCCGCAGTAACAAAACGTTAATTGCGCTTTGAATAGAAGTATCGCATGAGACAACAGACCCCCCGCCCCCCCCCCCCCCCCCCCATCAATCAAAGCATTGAAAGCCCAGTTTATTTTTTGAGGTTCCAAAAGATGCCAAAAAATGAAGACAGAGGGACAAGTTTATGCAGTAATGTAGCCACTGCATTATCTGGGCCGGGAGATCGATACAACTCGCCAAACAGTGAAATAGGGTATACCAACAGTGGTGCAATTTGTTGTGATACAGATGTGTTTTAAAGGATTTACATTGTCAGGAAGGTCAATTTGTGAATATTTTAACACATAGCAATTGGAATATGTTTTATCTTCGCAATCGCAACCATTTTTACCATGAAACACATCGAATTTACGAAAAAATACATATTTTTGTGATTGCTTCCTTGTACCTATAATGGTGGTATGGTTCCTATAGTCGTCGTATTGTGTTCCTATAGTGGTGGTAAACAAGGATGCCTCAAAACAGTGTATAATATCAATATAACTTAGTTTTGAAGATGTTTTCGTGTGAATAGCAACGATTACTGCCATAATATAGGTTTCTTGCGTAATTTGATCGTAAAAAAATGTATAAATTTGCTTGATGAAACTATTCACTAAAGTACTGCATCACACCTGTCGTCAACCTACACCCGGAAGAGTGTGCTTGATTTGAAGTCAATTTTTCATTCAGCCAGATTAGCGAATTTTGGCCTGTTTTTGGTAAATTACCTACATAAAACTCATTTCTGTTGCTTATTTTAGTGAAAACAGTACGACATGTCAAAAATTTCCTCGAAAAAATCTAAAATGACCTGTATTTATTGATTTTATAACTATAACCACTATAGGAACATGCCTGTTTTGTGTACCTATAATGGCACTATGGTAAAAAACACTTAAAAATGCATAAATATGGTCAAAATGCAAATAATTTTAGTAAAACAATAACATTCCATAACAGTCATGTTGAAAAACTAGTAATTGCGTGGGTATGTGATCATTTAGAACGTTAACAGAAATATGAGTTTCGTTATGAAATCCTAAGGATTTTGGAAAAATGTTGACACATTTCACAAAATAATGGATTTTTCGGTCACTAAATAACGGAATGGTCCCATTTATCTTTTAAATTCTTTGTAAAAGGCTAAAGAACATTTCACACTGACGAAAATAACTTAATTACTTTTAATTTGCAGTATGGCCCGCATTTTAATGCAATACCACCACTATTGGTACTACCACCACTTTAGGTACATTTACCCTAGTACTTGCGAAACATGAACACATATATCAGGAAGCAGAAATCGCGTCCACTGGCTTCGCAACGGCAAACAATGACGCCAAAACTCAATGCGTTCATTTTAGGTTAATTTCGGCAGAATTTCGACATAGCACCTTAGTTCACAAACTGGTACAACATCCGTCACATGTGTTCCATCGATTTTTTCTGGACCAACATGATGGAAAAGTTTTTCTCTAAAAATTTCGTCGAGAAAACTTAGAATGCTTTCGTCCATCATGGTGAAAATTCCGGATAACTGACGAAAGGCAACTCGCAAAGTCTGAGATTAATTTGTGCAAGTAAGCTCAAATAATTATTTTTCAAAAGATGTACATGCAAAGAAATTATCTCTCCTAGTTTTTTTTTCTACAGCCAACCAAAAAAAGGCAATTTTTTATGTAAACTTTACGGGAATATTGATCTCGAGTTTGAACATACCGAACAATCCGTCATTTTATAGTGCTTTAATTACAGGGTTTACCAGTCAAATAAACAACTGTCCACTTGTTAATAACAATAGTCGTTTTGAATAGACACCGCTGTCTACCACTTGCTCACACGTCAGATGGTGTAAGCTACTCTGTCCAATTCAATAACACAATTTTCGCCTTCGATTGCACAACGGTCGGATTCGGCACGGTTTCTTGTGGTTGTTGTATAATTAACAAAATTAATGTTTTGATTTATTGAAATTTATGGTTTATACTGCATATTTCTTGAATAAAAGAAACGTGTTTGAAAATGTTTTGTTTTTGCAAAATTTGTCAAAACAAAACAAACTGTGCCGAATCTGACAGTTGCTTATCGAAGGCGAAAATTGTGTTATTGAAATGGACAGAGTAGCTTACACCATCTGACGTGTGAGCAAGTGGTAGACAGCGGTGTCTATTCAAAACGACTATTGTTATAAACAAGTGGACAGTTGCTTATTATGCTGGTAAACCCTGTATGCTGGTAAACCCTGTATGAATGTGGACAGTCCGCACCTTGAGAGCACCGATGATGAAAAGGAGGCCTTTTATATGCAGCTAAAGAGGGAATACGACAACTGCCCAAAATATAATGTGAAGATCGTTCTAGGAGACTTGCTCGGGTGGAAAAGGAGGAGGCATACACACCAACAATCGGAAGTTTCAGCGTTCACCAGCTGACAAACGACAACACTACTACAAAGATAGAGCTATTTACAGGCGAGAGGTACGTAGAAGCAAGGGGAAACGGTGTGAAGCACACGGAGGCGAGTGCACGTTTTGGTTTCTAACACAGTTACAAATGTGTAAATGTGCTCGTTCACTTTCCGCCAACGCGCTCAGTTTGATCTGCTCGCAGGGGCGTGCTGATATTGGTGTCTCGCTTGCACTGCTGCACCACACGAAATCCTCAGTACAGCTCAAGGATCCGCAGTGAGCAGCCGCGTGTGTGTCAGCTTCCTGGCCGCTTGGTGTTATCATTTTGTGAAGTATTCAAGTGTTGAGCCTATTGAAATGTAGCTGCGCGAATGAATCGTAATGTATGTTTTGTAGATCGCGCAGTTTCATTATATACAGTATCGGACATAAAGATAGAACCCTGGTGTTTTCAACGCACCTTGCACTTGTTTTACCACGTTACTTGTGTTTGTGTGTGTGTATGTGTGTGTGTGTGTGTGTGTGTGTGTGTGTGTGTGTGTGTGTGTGAGTGTGTGTGTGTGTGTGTGTGAGTGTGTGTATGTGTGTGTGTGTGTGTGTGTGTGTGTGTGTGTGTGTGTGTGTGTGTAGTAGAAAGAGAGTGTGCTTTTTAATGTGTATTTGCAAGTGCGCGGGTTTGTGTCTGTAAAACGTAGCTTGCTATGGTTTCATATTGCATGGAAAGTATTCTGATAATGTGTGTTATCATGTGAGACAGCGTGCGTTTGCACTTGGATAAAAGCTAAAGTTTGCATCGACAGCAGCGCTTGTTCCTCGGAAGAAATCGCAGGTTTGCTGGTTGATGAATGTGCATGCGCAGCGATGTGAAATGGACACGCGCACAACAGCAATGAACTCGGCATTCCCTTACAGGTGTTTCTCCAGTGCACGCAATAGAAATGCCTGCGTGTATCTCTGCGTTGAACGTTGTGTGCACATGTTAAACTTTGTGCGTGCATTGAGCTGGCGCGCAGTTGTTCTTTTCAATGGGCGTTTTGTTTCATGAGCGCGGCAGTATTCTGTTCTCGATTTAAATGGGTAGACACTCACTCGCTTACTCATTGATAGTTTTTATCCATACGCTTTTTTTTGCTGCTCTACAACGATGTAATTCATCACGTGTAGAAGCAGAACGCAGGCTGAGCACGGGATCAGCCGTGTCCAACTTTTTAACCAGCGCGTTCTTGACGGTCCAAGCAAGCAATGTTAGTAACAATGGGTCGAGGTAAACATTGTACCGATGATCAGCGCCATATAATAAAGCGAATGGCGGCTGCTGGCATTAAGCGCAAAACGATCGAGTTTGTAATGGAACGATCGCGCACTTTTGTCGCAAACGCGCTTCGGACATCCGAAATGTGTTTGGACAACCAAAACGCGCTTGGACAACTGAAACGCGCTTGGACAACCGAAACGCGCAAGTCAACCGGACGTCCTCAGAAGACCACGGCGAAAGAAGACCGTAAAGTTGTTAATAGATCGAAAAAACACTGATCACGAGGGCGGTGGTTCTGCTTATTACAGCAAAAACCTTACCCAAAACACAGAAAAACTACTAAAAAATCTATACGAAACGACCTACTTGTGAAACAAACACACACACCAATACACATTCAAACATACATACACACACACACACACACACACACACACACACACACACACACACACACACACACACACACACACACACACACACACACACACACACACACACACACACACCCAAACACAAGTAACGTGGCAAAACAAGTGCACGGTGCGTTGAAAACACCAGGGTTCTATCTTTATGTCCGATACTGTACTTTTTTAACAACGTGTCCAACGGGATCTACGCAGATATTCAGCCACTTCAACCTTTGCACCATATGAGCGATCGATTTTATATGTTAAATATTGTGTGTCAACGTACGTAAATGTGTGAAATCATGTACTGTAACAGTTTCATTAAAGTGATGAAAAAAGAAAGATCTAAGCGTGTTTTTGTTTTTGTTTGGAGAAACTCTCCGTGGTGAACAACCAACGGAGTCAGGCCACCCCGAGGCTCAACCTGGACCGGTTGAAGTGTGCTGATGTGGCAGAGAGGTACGCGACAACGCTTGGGAAGCGCTTCGGGCCAACAACGACATCGCCGCGGTTCCCCTCGCTAACCACTGGCGTATGGTGGAATGAGCCATCAGCACTGTCGCCGAACACAATATCGGCCGCTTACCACGTAGAGAAAAAAAGGAATAGTTTGACGAAGAGTGAAGACAATCACTATTCGAGAAGAATGCAGCGCGCGCCCGCATGCTACGGCATAAAGCCCGTCAGAACGTGGAGATCTACAGACGACTGAGGAAACAGCAAACCCTGCTCTTCCAGGCCAAGCAGAGCCGTTTTAAACAGTCAGATGAACAGCTGCTGGAGCAGCTAGCCCAGTCGGGGGACACTCACTTGTTCTACAGAAGATTGAAGAAGGCGCGGAGCGTGTTTGCTCCTAAAACCGCAATGTGCCGGGTTGCGGAAGGATATCTCCTGACGGGCGAGCGGTAGGTGTGTACTCGAAAGGAGAAAGTACTACTTCGAAGGGCACCTGAATGGAGCAGAGACGGGAGAGACTGGCGCAAGTGACAGAACAAGACAACCACCACAGCAACAGCATTGCAGTAACAACAGCGTAGGCGCAGACGACGAGGTGTCCCCGCCATCTTTTATTATTGCTTAAAAACAATAAGCCTGCTGGCAGTGATGAGGTGGGAGTCGAAATGCATCGGCTGATTGTGAAAGCCTGTGAGCAGGAGGAACTACCGGATGAGTGGAAACTGGGTGTCATTCATCCAGTCTACAAAAAGGGCGACAGGCTGGATTGCTCGAATTTTCGAGCCATCACTATCCTCAATGCCGCCTACAAGATCCTGTCCCAGATCCTGTTATGCAGACTTGCGCCCCTTACTACAAATTTTGTCAGCAGCTACCAAGCTGGGTTTGTTGGAGACAAATCCACCACCGTCCAAGTTTTTACTTTGCAGCTAATCCACCAGAAGTGCCGAGAACGCTAAAATCCCAACGCACCACCTGTTCATTGTCTTCAAGGCGGTCTACGACACCATAGACAGAAGTAAGTTATAAAGCAGCGGTACGACTTCTCTGGGAAGTTGATCCGGCTGTTACCCAATGAGACATTTTGGACCTAGCTTGAAGAAAAATTCGGCTATCTTGCTTCATCTTTTATACCGCAACTGCTTGCACTCATTCGCGAGCGTTGAAATATACTCTCCTGATTTTATGTTCTCGCGAATTGCCTGCTGCTGTAAGAATGTATGAGTGAATGTGCAGCGTTTTTCTCTATACTTACTCTTCTCTCCCCTCGTTCGTACTACCTTCTTCCATCGATTCGATGCGCGATTCGACCGCGCAGTAACATTTGTAAGGTTCCGTCGCAATGAAAAACTGTACGAAAATATACACGACATTTTCATTTAGCTTTGATGGTCCACACGGAACGCCGATACCCCAAACACCACCGGCAAATTTCAAATTTTTAGATATTGACAGTGACGGTGAGTGCGCCCCCCCCCCCCTCTACTCATTATTAGATTATATTTAAACCACTTGCTACATCTCCTCCCCATTCTCCCTCTCCTAGAACTCATACAAATAAAATTCGTGAGAGAAGGAGGAGAGAGGCAGGAGCATCCGCTTTTTGCTCTCGCTCAAAAAATAAGTCCAACATTGTCTGCCTTTGGGTACACTGGTGGACATAAAAATAGGAAAAAAAATGTGTTTGTTTTTTTTTGCATACACTAGGTGTGTCATCGCCAACAGTTCGAGGCGTACTGAATTTGTTATAGCCGAATTTTGCCTTTTATACTCTCATTTTTGGTGCGCTACTTATCTGAGTTTTGAGTGCCGGCAGCGTTTTGCGGCAGTATAAAAGGAGAGCCAAACCGTGTTGTGCTTCATTCTTCCATCAGTGGTCAAGGTGAAAGGTTGCTGTTTAAAAATTCCACAAAATCATCATGGGTCGCGGAAAGCACTGCACACCAGAGGAGCGAAAACACATTCAGGGGCTGTATCGTGAGAACGTGCCGATCAAGACAATCTGCAAGGCGTTCGGCCGTTCGCGGACGTTTGTGGAAACGCCATTCGTAGCGAGGCTACAGGTAAATCGACAGGTCGTCCGCGAAAAACAACGGCCGACGTTGACGCGCAGATGTTTGAGATAATCAGGGCGGATCCTTTCAAAACTTGCGCTCGTATCAAGCAGGAGCTTGGTTTGCAAGTTTCGGCGAAAACGGTGTCTCGCCGTTTACGCGCCGCTAGGTTCTGTGCCCGGAGACCGCGGAAGGTTCGTAAGCTGCAGCCGCACCACGTAGAAGCGCGCATTCGGTTTGCCGAAGAACATTTAGCTGCATCCATCTTTTGGTGGAGCAAAATCATTTTTTCGGATGAGTCCAGAATCAATCTGGATGGTTCAGACGGCACTAAATACGTCTGGCGCCTTCCTAATCAGGCGTATCATCCGAAAAATACGATAAAAACCCTTAGTCACGGAGGTGGCCACGTAATGGTGTGGGGTTGCTTCTCCTGACACGGCCCGGGTCCTTTGTTCCGTATGAACGGGACACTGAACTCGGAAGGGTATAGAAAAATACTTAGTCGTAAAATGTTGCCATACGCCCGACAAAAATTCGGAGACGAAGAGCATTACATCTTTCAGCATGATAACGACTCTAAGCACACATCGCGAACAGTTAAATGTTATTTGGCAAACCAGGATGTGCAAGTTCTACCGTGGCCTGCGTTGAGTCCTGACCTCAACCCGATTGAAAATCTGTGGTCAACACTCAAGCATCAGCTTAAGAACCAGCCTGCACGTTCAGCCGATGATCTATGGACAAGCTGCAAGGTTATGTGGAAACGCATACCCAGAAGCGAATGCCGTAACCTCATCGGCGATATGGCCAAACGCTGTCAGGAAGTGATAGTGAATAACGGTCACCACATTGACCGTTAGAATGTGTTTTCGCTCTGTGGAACACCGCAACACCACCTCCTAACAACCACTTAAACAGTCCTTTTCAGGGCTATCAAATATTTCTGACAAGAACTATGTCTTTCGGTCACGGAAAAAAGTTCCTATTTTTATGTCCACCAGTGTACCAGTATGGGTACTGAGACGGGGCCCCATCTCAGATCCATAGTTTTACCCATGCAGTTCAAGGTGAGAGTTTCGAACTTTACATTGGAGGCGTTCGAATCTCACAGGGGTCTGAGACAAGGTGACGGACTCTCATGTCTGCTCTTCAACATCGCTCTGGAAGGTGTCATTCGAGGCGCGGGGCTAGACCACGACATCCGGGACACCATCCTCTACCTGTCTCTCCAATTTCTTGGCTTCGCGGATGACATCGACATCATCGGCAGGACAACAGCGAAGATGTGTGAGGCGTACACCCGACTCAAACGCGAAGCAGTAAGAATTGGATTGAGAATCAATGCGATGAAGACGAAGTACCAGCTTGCCGGTGACTCAGACCATCTGGGAAGCAGTGTATTAGATGACTGCGACAATCTCGAGATAGTAGAGTAGTTTTGCTATCTCGGGACTATCGTTACTTCGGACTACGACATCAGCAGCGAGATCCGGAAACGCATTGTGAAGGGGAATCGTGCACACTATGGACTTCACCGACTGCTGAGATTCAGAAGACTTCGAACCCGCACGAAATGTGAGATATATTGCACATTGATTCGCCCGGTGGTTCTCTATGGACACGAGTCCTGAACCATGATTGTTATTGATTGGATGTTTGTTTACGATGCATCTAGCTCTTACTATAATCAAATAACGTTATTTTCGGCAGTCCATTTTCAATAGCTACGCCTGAATAAACGGCGATAGAAGGCTGATTTTATTTGAATTTCATAATCTTTTTTCATTTATAAATATTCTGATCCATTGTCTGCACTAGTGATGGATGCGTTGACCCGAACCTATCGGGTCGGAGCCATCCGTAAGCGACCCGGAGTCGTTCGGGTCGACCCGAAATGTACAAGTAGGTTCAGTGGGTACAACTACTCCTGGAGGTGCAGGAAAGCATAAGCGACTCTGACCCGTTGGTGCATCAGTCGGGTCGACCCGAACTCGCTGCACCCTCGGGCTTACGGATGGCTTCGACCCGATAGGTTCGGGTCAACCCGCCCATCACTAGTGCAGACAATGGATCAGAATATTTATAAATGAAAATAGATTATGAAATTCAAATAAAATCAGCCTTCTATCGCCGTTTATTCAGGCGTAGCTATTGAAAATGGACTGCCGAAAATAACGTTATTTGATTATAGTAAGAGCTAGATGCATCGTAAACAAACATCCAATCAATAACAATCATGGTTCAGGACTCGTGTCCATAGAGAACCACCGGGCGAATCAATGTGCAATATATCTCACATTTCGTGCGGGTTCGAAGTCTTCTGAATCTCAGCAGTCGGTGAAGTCCATAGTGTGCACGATTCCCCTTCACAATGCGTTTCCGGATCTCGCTGCTGATGTCGTAGTCCGAAGTAACGATAGTCCCGAGATAGCAAAACTACTCTACTATCTCGAGATTGTCGCAGTCATCTAATACACTGCTTCCCAGATGGTCTGAGTCACCGGCAAGCTGGTACTTCGTCTTCATCGCATTGATTCTCAATCCAATTCTTACTGCTTCGCGTTTGAGTCGGGTGTACGCCTCACACATCTTCGCTGTTGTCCTGCCGATGATGTCGATGTCATCCGCGAAGCCAAGAAATTGGAGAGACAGGTAGAGGATGGTGTCCCGGATGTCGTGGTCTAGCCCCGCGCCTCGAATGACACCTTCCAGAGCGATGTTGAAGAGCAGACATGAGAGTCCGTCATCTTGTCTCAGACCCCTGTGAGATTCGAACGCCTCCAATGTAAAGTTCGAAACTCTCACCTTGAACTGCATGGGTAAAACTATGGATCTGAGATGGGGCCCCGTCTCAGTACCCATACTGGTACACTGGTGGACATAAAAATAGGAACTTTTTTCCGTGACCGAAAGGCATAGTTCTTGTCAGAAATATTTGATAGCCCTGAAAAGGACTGTTTAAGTGGTTGTTAGGAGGTGGTGTTGCGGTGTTCCACAGAGCGAAAACACATTCTAACGGTCAATGTGGTGACCGTTATTCACTATCACTTCCTGACAGCGTTTGGCCATATCGCCGATGAGGTTACGGCATTCGCTTCTGGGTATGCGTTTCCACATAACCTTGCAGCTTGTCCATAGATCATCGGCTGAACGTGCAGGCTGGTTCTTAAGCTGATGCTTGAGTGTTGACCACAGATTTTCAATCGGGTTGAGGTCAGGACTCAACGCAGGCCACGGTAGAACTTGCACATCCTGGTTTGCCAAATAACATTTAACTGTTCGCGATGTGTGCTTAGAGTCGTTATCATGCTGAAAGATGTAATGCTCTTCGTCTCCGAATTTTTGTCGGGCGTATGGCAACATTTTACGACTAAGTATTTTTCTATACCCTTCCGAGTTCAGTGTCCCGTTCATACGGAACAAAGGACCCGGGCCGTGTCAGGAGAAGCAACCCCACACCATTACGTGGCCACCTCCGTGACTAAGGGTTTTTATCGTATTTTTCGGATGATACGCCTGATTAGGAAGGCGCCAGACGTATTTAGTGCCGTCTGAACCATCCAGATTGATTCTGGACTCATCCGAAAAAATGATTTTGCTCCACCAAAAGATGGATGCAGCTAAATGTTCTTCGGCAAACCGAATGCGCGCTTCTACGTGGTGCGGCTGCAGCTTACGAACCTTCCGCGGTCTCCGGGCACAGAACCTAGCGGCGCGTAAACGGCGAGACACCGTTTTCGCCGAAACTTGCAAACCAAGCTCCTGCTTGATACGAGCGCAAGTTTTGAAAGGATCCGCCCTGATTATCTCAACCATCTGCGCGTCAACGTCGGCCGTTGTTTTTCGCGGACGACCTGTCGATTTACCCGTAATTTCAAATATATATATATATATATATATATATATATATATATATATATATATATATATATATATATATATATATATATATATATATATATATATATATATATATATATATATATATATATATATATATATATATATATATATATATATATATATATATATATATATATATATATATATATATATATATATATATATATATATATATATATATATATATATATATATATATATATATATATATATATATATATATATATATATATATATATATATATATATATATATATATATATATATATATATATATATATATATATATATATATATATATATATATATATATATATATATATATATGTGAGCAACCTCCAAAACGGCTGGATTATTTTCAACGAAACTTTACACACACCTTATGGTGGTATGAGAATAGGTTTTAAGGCTCGTTCAGATCTTAAACTAAACTTAATTTAATAATAATTTTCTAACTCCTAACCATCAGCCGGCTTCGCAAAACAATGAACACATTAAACTTTAAAGTTCATTTTGGTTTAACCGAATTAATTTTTTTTTCATGCCTGATAAAACAAGCAGAAAAAATCGAACATTATGATTAAAATACTGTTAACTTGCATCGCATACGCTCTTGACGATAGTTTGTTTAACGAAGACCTAGGACCAGTCGTTAAATTTAACAAATGAACTCCAATGCCAAATGCTAGCTATTTTTAACGACTCTGGTTAATTTTTAACAATTTCTTTCGCGAGGTTGGCTATTAGCCTACCATGCCAAATCCGAGGAATTTTTAACAACTCTGGTTAATTATTACATATTGTTAATATTTAACCAATCCTTTCGCGATGCCGGCTTTTGTTTCTGGGCGTAACTTCATCGGATTTATCTTTCTGCTTCCTTACAAAATTTTACCATACATGATCTAGTGGACCATACATGCTTGGTAATAAATGTTGTAAATAAAGGCGCCCAGCATAAAAACACGTTTTATTTGGTTTGTACTTTGTATTTGTTTAAAAAAGTGTTTTCAATTAATTTGTTACATGAATAAAACAGCCGAGTAGATGAGAGGTGCGAAACCACCGCTTCATCACCGAGTCCAAACTATATATATATATATATATATATATATACATAGTTTTCTGTTCCCTTTGCAACACAGGGTTTTCTAGATTTATATTGACAAGTTTAGCGTATTTTTTGTTTTATTGTTCGAGCATATAATTGACTCAACAGTATCGCCGCACATGTCAACGCCTACTTCCGAACAAAATAATGAACTCACTGAAAGAGTCAATTCGAACAAACTCTCAACTCGCTGCATTTGTCAATATAATCATCGAAAATCCTGTAATAACCACAGTTTAAGATAGGAAAGAAGTCTTAAGATTGAAAATCGAATTATCCTACTTTGCATACCCATTGTTTCTATTAAAAAGAAAAAAATAGCTCACAGTTGTCCAACATCAATACAATACATTTGAGAAACTTTACAAAATTATCATATCATCTTTCGTAGCCCTGTACAGTTATTTAAATGATGCCTTACAAATCAATTTACTCATTTCTAGAGTATTTTGAAAATGTGTTCAGTTTTCATCTCTTTAATTTATTATTTTTCAAGGTTGAACTATTTTTAACAAAATGTTCCAAATCGAAATTATTGCATCTGCAACAGATTCTCAATACAGGAGATAGATGTAAGATATAACTTGAGATAGAAAATGTTATTTAGCCGAAAGCAATGGATTTTATTTATTTTTCACTGATAACCGTTACATACACATCGATGAATCGTGTGAATGACTTTTGAAATAAAATCAATAAATTGTAGAAATAATGTTTAGTATAAATACACGATATTATCGATATCTATTCTTCAAGTTCGTTTGTAAATTATGTATTGAAATAATTTCGACATTCGATTGTTTCGAATTACACCATGCTTGTCATTTTTTTCAGTCGCAAATGCAGTCATATTTCGGGGGTCTCCTATATCATGCTTTTTTAAAATTATGTAATGTTATCACACATACTGTATTCAAATTTTTAACGCAGGACTGATAAAATTTCTCCTGATTGATTGCGTTAAAGAAAATTATAGTTAATAAAGAGTCCAACAATAGCTACAGTTTAAAACAAGGCCAGCCACAAAATCTAATCCCAGCCATTAATAATTGACCAATAAAACAAAAAAAACTAACGATAAAATAACAACATAACAAGAAAATAAAATAAATCATAACATAAACAGTAACAAATATCGTCTAACTATAAAAATATAAAACATAAACGAAATTCAAAAGCACAAACTAATCGAACGAAATCAAAAACCATTAATAAAAAATCGTGTTCATGTTGGATGAGAATGAAGCAAATAATGTGATGGCGTCTATTCAAAATAGCAACTCAACCCGTACCTGTTGTATCTTTCCTAGTAGAGTTAAGAGGTGATTCACGCATAGCATCTGCAAGATCTTCGCGTAATTGTGATTCTACTGGACCTAACGATGATAACAACTCGGTGCCCAGGTTTTCGTGATGTCGAAATTCGTTCATATTCATTATTCGTGGACTTTGCTCAAAACCATCTACTGATTTTGCAATATTGCCGTCGTTTAAGAAATCCGGGAATGAAATCAGAAATATAAGGATATTAGTAAAAACCAGGCTATATAAAATTTGAAAAGTGTTATTAAATGCATATTACAACATGATCCAGATTCAATTAGTACAGGAACCAAAGGCCTCATACCTCCAACTGAATGCATATTCATTGGATGGGATCGTTGCAGTATCCGGTTCAACATGGCACCGCTACCACCGCTGGTATTGGTACCTATTTCTACTGCTTCTGCGTCAATAGAGGTCAACGGGGAACTAAAACAATATAATAAAAAAAAGAAAATTGATTGAAATTGTCAATTATATATATATATATATATATATATATATATATATATATATATATATATATATATATATATATATATATATATATATATATATATATATATATATATATATATATATATATATATATATATACTTCTCTGCATTAACTTCTCTTTTGGTTGAATATTATAAAACGCAACACGTTTATAATAAACGTAAACTTACAAAATTGTTATACAGTCTGTTCCCGAGTTACACGGTTCTCGACTTATGCGGATTCGGAGATACGCGGTATTTGTAATTTGACAGATTAAATGTCAAATCAGTACAATTTGCTTCAAGTTCGGTAGAAGTTGCCTTTTTGCTAACAAATTGAAACCGGTTAAAAGCCTGAAATATTTGAATTTTCTGTACGAATCATATGAAATAAATGATAAAGTGTATAAAAGTACTAAATTAAATAAAAAAAACTCCGAGCAATCAATAGTATTTTAGTAAAAAAAAGGGAAATTCGACTTATGCGGATATCCGAGTAACGTGGTTTCGTCGGGAACGCATAAACCGCGTAACTCGGGAACAGACTGTATTTTATAATCATAATCTCATCTCTGTAGCATAATCTTTTATAATGAGTTTACCTATGTATATACCTATATATATATATATACATATATATTTATATACATACATATATATATATATATATATATATATATATATATATATATATATATATATATATATATATATATATATATATATATATATATATATATATATATATATATATATATATATATATATATATATATATATATATATATATATATATATATATATATATATATATATATATATATATATATATATATATATATATATATATATATATGTATTATATACATATACATATACACATATATATACATATATATATATATATACATATATATATATATATATATATATATATATATATATATATATATATATATATATATATATATATTGATATACATATATATATATATATGTATTACATACATATTTTTGATTTTGAATATATATATATATATATATATATATATATATATATATATATATATATATATATATATATATATATATATATATATATATATATATATATATATATACTTGCATAGGTATATACATAGGTAAACTCATTATAAAAGATTATGCTACAGAGATGAGATTATGATTATAAAATACAGTCTGTTCCCGAGTTACGCGGTTTATGCTTTCCCGACGAAACCGCGTTACTCGGATATCCGCATAAGTCGAATTTCCCTTTTTTTTACTAAAATACTATTGATTGCTCGGAGTTTTTTTTATTTAATTTAGTACTTTTATACACTTTATCATTTATTTCATATGATTCGTACAGAAAATTCAAATATTTCAGGCTTTTAACCGGTTTCAATTTGTTAGCAAAAAGGCAACTTCTACCGAACTTGAAGCAAATTGTACTGATTTGACATTTAATCTGTCAAATTACAAATACCGCGTATCTCCGAATCCGCATAAGTCGAGAACCGTGTAACTCGGGAACAGACTGTATAACAATTTTGTAAGTTTACGTTTATTATAAACGTGTTGCGTTTTATAATATTCAACCAAAAGAGAAGTTAATGCAATTATCTAAATATCTTTTCATAATAAAGATACGCAATTATCTCTACCACAAAATTTTTTGTCGTAAAAAACGGTAACACTCTTTCTCATAAAAAAACAAAACTAAGTAAACCAATAAATAAAAACCGACAAAAAACGAGGCGTTGTGTACGTATGGTAAAAAAATTAAATAACTATACTTTACTAAAAACCATTATATTCTTACCCACTCGGTGTACTATATGTTTTAAACATGAATTGCGGACCCATCCATAAACGACGATGCGGACCAGCATGAGTTATTATCTCAACATGCGACAACCACCGATCATCGTGATCTACAGGAGTACTTTCACGTTGATGTGAATGTTGTGAGCGATCATACTCTTGCATCGATCCAGTATTTTGTCTTTTGCCAGAATTATCTTCTTCTATAATTTGGTCTTTTATGAGCCAGTTGTCCAGAGCAAGCGGTGGTTGAATTTCTGCAACAGATGCATTTTCTTGGCGCTGTAGACACCATTGTGCTTTAGCTTCTATCTCTAATTCGATCGCCGTATCATCGCATACTTTCTCCTTTGGCGTCCCTGTTTAAAATATCGTAAAAAAGCAACATTTATTAGTCATTATTTTATTCTTCTTCGGCACAACTATCCGTTGTAGCAGGGCCTGATTGCACCACTAGAGGGCGAGGCTTTCAGTGACTTACAGGGTTTTCCAAGTCAGTGGAACGAAGAATGTAAATGTTGTTATTAGCCGCGTACAAGATGTCAATCCACATCAATCTGATATTTCATTTCGATCATCATAATTTTAAATTTCTTCAGCATGATTTTCAACACACCCAAAGCTGAATTGAGTAAGACAGTACTTGTGATGTGTTGAAAATCATGTGTAAAACTGAAATTTTGTTATGAAGCAATTACATTATTTTACAGCTGTTGAAAAACATCTTGGAGGCGGTGAATATTTATATGCACATTCAAAAGTGACTAGAAAAACCCTGTATTGATTACACATAACAGGATAGTCAGTCCTAAGGATGTTGGGCATGACACACGTGTTGTTAAGTCGTACGAGTTGACGACTGTTCCACGAGACCGGCCATTTTTCATTAAATTAGTTAATAATTACTGGTTAAAGGATATGTTGTATCACATAAAATGCACTCGAGACTTTCAAACTGAATTAAACACAAAATGAAATAAGAACATACTTAGTAATAAAAGAGCGTTAAATAAATACGACACGTATATCTCCCTTCAAAACTTACAACATTTAACCGAGTTACGAGTTTTGGCTTTCGCATGATGCATCATTTATCTTAATAGAGGTTAGTTTCATTGGGTCCAGTGATCAGAGTGGCCACTCGAATCGGGATTTTAATTTCCCGGTTTTTTCCCGGTTTTCCCGGTTTTTTCCCGGTTTTCCCGGATTTTTTTATGGAGTTTTCCCGGTTTACTTTGCTTCGTGTGCCGGTTTTATAGATACTTCAATTTCAAATTATTATATAATACGTTTTCAAAAACTGTTATCTAGAGCAGGGGTCTCCAAACTTTACAGTTCGCGGGCCGCATTGCTACACATATAATGGTGTTGAGGGCCATTTTTTCGTTGCCTGTACGTAATACGAACGTTCAAATTTTATCTTTATAAGAAAATACTACCATAATATACATAACTCCTATTGCTTTCTATTATTTAAGATTAGTCTACGTCGCTAAAAAGCAACAATTACATTTTCTTTAGAAATAGTCACAAAAATTTTCTATTTATTTCAACCTTCACAAAGTTGCCTCGGGCCGCATAATAGGCTCTCGAGGGCCGCATGCGGCCCGCGGGCCGTAGTTTGGAGACTCCTGATCTAGAGATTAGGCCGGTCTCGTAGTACAGCCGTCAACTCGTACGACTTAATAACATGCCCGTCATGGGTTCAAGCCCCAAATGGACCGTGCCGCCATACGTGTAGGACTGACTATCCTACTATGGGGGGATTAATTAGTCACTGTAAGCCAACTCCACAAGTAAGTGGTACAGAGGCAGGCCTTGACCGACAACGGTTGTTGAGCCAAAAGAAGAAGAAGAAGAATAAGATCTAGAGGATGGTACATAAGTAAACACGGGCATTACGGGAAAGATGGGCACTTGTCATAAAAACTGGATAAAATTTATTACTGAATTATTCAACAATTGGATTGGATTGGATACTATATCTGGAGGTGTGACAACACATTTGAGAACCATTTTTGGCATGATTTCTATCAAATTTGTACAAACAAATTTTCAATCGTGCGCTCGTGTGTGGATCTAATTTGGCTACTATGGATCTTAAGCTATTTAAATATGCATTCTTTATATTTTCGAATGTTTTATATGAGCAAAAAACTGTTGAAAAAATGACAAAAAAAAGCTTTAAAAATATTGCTTTTTGGTGGTTTAGCTTCATGACGCTAACGTGTAAAGACTTTACCTCGTGGCAAAGATATTTTTCATCTGCTATCAGTTGGTGATTTACAGATGTCATCACACAACCTTAAAAAAGGGTGACTGGAAGTCATGGACCAACCAGCCACTGGAGAAAGCATACAAATCTGCGAAGAACGGATTTACTGTCAAACAGCAGCCATGCATTATGCTGTTACTCGCACGACGCTGATGATGCACCTCACGAAAAGATACAGGAGATTTCAGTGGGTTTCTTAATTTTGGGACACTTTCTTGAATATGTTTTACGGGAAGTGTACTTTATGTGATAATAAAACAAAGGAGCAACGATCGGACTGTATAAGTGACGTCACCTCAACCATCAGTGCCAGTGTGGGAACCCAGTCACCCGGGCGGAATGAAGGTAGAGGCCGGAAACCAAAGTGCAAAATGCGAATGTACAGGCGATGTGTGATTGGGTAAACTTAAAATTGCTAAAAGAGACAAAAATTATCAGTTATGTTCAAAAATTGGGATCGCCCACTAAATCCACCGTTAAATTAGACACGACCGCAACTTCACGAGAGATGAATAACAAAAGACGAGTACAAGGTAGAACGAATAGGCACACCATACCCGAAATGTGCAAGAACCGATATCGGGGAATGTAAGTATTGCACCAGTGCGAATGAGAAGTATAGTACATATATTGCGTACCATATGTGAGAAACGGAAAATGTTGTCCTTACATATTGGTGTGATGTTGCTGGCTTGTGGTAAGTTGGGAAAAAAATATACAAAACTTCCCATTAATTGAAAATGCACTTAGTACGATGGTTAACAGTGATAGCTTAAGTTTGTGATAATTTCCCGGATTTTTTTTTTTTTTTTTTGAGAATTTCCCAGTTCTTCACGGAAACATAAAATTTCCGGCTAATTCGCGGTTTTCCCGGTTTTCCCGGTTGAGTGGCCACCGTGTAGTGATGCAACGTGTGGTACATACCTTCTTACTCGGTATTATTGCTGATTTTGATACCGGGTTGTTACTCTTTTCGTCTTTATTTAGTTACTTACTTACTTACCCGGAGCTAAAACCGCTTTCGATTACTGCAAGAGTATGCGAAATCTCTTACGGTCTCGCGCCCCTGTCTATCAATCCGTTATCCCAGCTTTAATAGCGAACAACTTCACCTCATTTGGGTCTACCGCGCCCTCTCTATCCTTGTGGACAATCAAAAATGACTTAACGGGTTGGGTCGTCCAGTTTCATGCATGTAAGATGAACAGCCCACCAGAGCCTAGCTAGCTTGATACATAACGTTGCACGACAATGAAATCGCTGTGCATCTCGTATAGCTCGTTGCTGTATTGGCTTCTCCATTGTCCTTACTCATGTCCAATAGGAGCCTAACATACTTCATTTTTCCCACGGTTTAATGATTTTTGTCATGGTAGCTGTATGTATTATGCTGCATGCATGCATGTTTTTTGCTGGTAGCTACCAGCTCTCTAATATCTCGTACCAGATCTCTAATATCAAGTGATACAATTGTGCTATCATCTGCGACGGTTGTCATATCCATTAACATTTTGTCTTTTCATATGCAGAGGTTGTGCTATCATCTGCAACGCTTGTCATAATAGTTGATAATTTTGATCTATCGAAAGAAAAACCCTGTATGTCAAAGACACACAATCGGAAGGCAGAAGAACAAATAAACAGAAAGCTGAAGATGTTGTCAGTACTACGGGGCAAGTGGGGGCACTCGACTACGACTAACAATACCTGTTAATCTCGTGGTATAGTAGTCAACTCGTACGACTTAACAACATGCCTGTTGCGGGTCCAAGCCCGGAATGAACCGTGCCCCCATACGTAAGACTTGACTATCTTGCTGTGGTAGTCAATAAGTCACTGAAAGCCAAGCCCATTCGTGATACAGGCTGCTTTAGATCTACAACGGTTGTTTTGCCAAATAAGAAAAAGAAGAAGACATGTAAATTGGTGCACTATTCGAAAATCGATAGTACTACAGATTAATCGGTAAGTCTCGTCACCTGAACAGCAAACCTGAAAAAAATGCAGATGTTGCTTTTTGATATTGAATTTTTTTACAAAACGATCATGATTACATGCACGCATTTTTTTTTATTTCAATGTATTAAAAAAGCCATAGCATTCTACATTTGGGAACCGGATCATTCATTTTTTCTCGTCAACTGAATGAACCGTACGGTTCTGGTTCATTTGGCACAACGCTACAATGCAGGAACCGCATAGAACGCGGGCATAAGCAGAGGAATATGCTCGGCTCAGACGCGAAGAGAAACGAGTTCTCCGCTCCAACAAACACACAGGAGAAGAGCAAAACATGCAGAAACTCGAACGAACCACGGAATCACGGAAATTCGTGATCCCTTTTGTCTTAAGTCCCTTTATTGTTGTTGGGTCCGTTCCGTACTGGAATATGCCTGTGTCATCTGGTCTCCTGTCCAACTATCTCTGCTCCAAAGGATTGAGAGGATCCAGAGACGTTTTACAAGGATCGTATTTCGTAGGTCGCTGGGTCATCACTCTATTCCTCTTCCTTCGTATGAGGATAGATGCACTTTATTAGGCCTTGCCAAGTTGGAGCACCGCTTCTCGGTCGCTCAGGCTTCTTTCGTCGCTGGCATATTGCTCAATACGATTGATACCCCTTCACTTCTGTCGCGCTTACATTTGTATGCACCTTGTCGCACCTTACGTTATCGTTTTCGTCTCCAGTTACCTATATGTCGTACACGTTTTGCTCGCAATGAGCCTTTTGTAAGAGCTATGTCGTCTTTTAATAGTACTTATGATCTGTTCGATTTCAACATATCCTATCCTGTCTACCGATCCCGTCTTCGCTCCTTTTCCGTACCATAAACTCCTTCCAACTCCTTCGTGAATAATTGTTATACTATAGTCAGTAAGCACTATTGCTGTAACCCAACGTGGCCGAGCAAATAATAAAATCAAAATAAAATAAAATAAAATAAAAACCAGAGAGGCGTACGGACCGACACGAAAGTTTTACCAAGCGATAGCAGGTCACCGAAACAACGTTGTACCTAAGGTAACCTGCTGTCGCAGCAAGGATAGAGGTCTGATTATTAACCAGCCAGAGGTCCTCTCGCGCTGGGCTCAATACTTTAATGAATTACTCAACGAGCAGTTTAACGAACAGCTAGAGGCGCCACTAGCAGATAGTGCCATGCTATTGCCACCGAGTATGCAAGAAACACAAAAAGCTATCCGTCGGCTGAAAAATATCAAGGCACCCGGAACCGACGGAATCGCAGCTGATATGGTCAAGAAAGGAGGTACACGACTAGAAAACGAGATTCATCAAATTGTTACTGAGGTGTGGGATAGCGAATCGATGCCTTGTGATTGGAATCTCAGCATCATCTACTCCATATACAAGAAGGGAGATAGATTGGACTGCAACAACTACAGGGGTATTATTACGGTGTTGAATACCGTCTATAAAGTATTCTCTCTGGTCCTTCAGGATCGCCTTGTCCCGCAAGTCGAAGAGATAGTCGGAAACTATCAAAGAGGATTCCGAAACGGAAAATCAACCACTGATCAGATCTTCACCATGCGGCCGATCTTAGAGAAGATGGTTGAATACAGAAACGACACATACACATCTCTTCATTGACTTCAAAATTGAATATGATATCAGAAGAAAACTATGCACAGATAACTTTTTTACTGAACTTCAGTTAAATTTTACCAAGTTTTTTTGATCAGAAGATTCAATAATCCTTTCAGTAAAAATAATGTTTACTGAATCATTCAGTAATGTAGAGTATTCACAAATCTGACAGCTCGTACAGTAAAGTAGGCTGACCATACGTACCGTATTTAACGGGACAGTCCCGTTTTTTATCAGAAATTTTATGTTCTATCGTATTCGTAAAAAAAATCACGATTTGTCCCATTCTTTATGTTCTGGAATAGTTAGAATAAAAATTACTTCTTCTTCTTTGGCTCAACAACCGTTGTCGGCCTGTACCACTTGCGGGCTTGGCTTTCAGTGGCTAATTGATTTCCCCCCATAGCAGGATAGTCAGTCCTACTTATGGCGACACGGTCCATTTGGGGATTGAACCCATGACGGGCATGTTGTTAAGTCGCACGAGTTGACGACTGTACTACGAGACCGGTTGAAAATAAAAATAAAATAAAATAAAATAATTTTTTAATTCTTATTTAAAAATAAAAAATAAGAATAAAAATTACTATTCCTACAAAAATCCTACAACTGTCCTACAACATGCTTTAAACAATGTCCAATTTAGAGAACACAATTGTCTACCATTTGTTAATACAATAACCCGTTTTTTGTACACTGTTCACATGATTTAAAAATGGTCGGCTTCGATTGAACCAAATGTCAAACGAATCGAGTCAAAAACGTGTGTTTTACTAATCGGGCATTGTATTAAGCATGTGTAAAATCAGTTGTTTGATCAATGATTTAGATTGGGTTCAATTGTATAGCGTCGGTTGCACTTGTTTAAGGAAATTAATTTCCATTCACTTCAATGTCGTGATTTCATACACAGTGGTGCCCTTCGTGCAAATCTAAAAGCTCAACAAATACCTGTCTTAAGGCCCTATTGCTTTACAAAAAAAATCCAAGAAACACAAGAAATTTCAAAAATTACAAGAAAAAGTGTGTTCTTGGTACGTTTTTAGGTGCCTATGTGAAATTAAGATCACAATCGGTGCACAATTTAAAATAAGCATTGAGCATTTCTTTAAATTTGATTTTCGCTTAGGAAAAACAGAGATCCAATACTAAGCATCATTAATATAAAACTATTGCCAGAAAGAAACGTGTTAAAGTATTTGAATTATTGACGAGTTTGTAGCACTTTTTTTCTGGATATACTTATTCACGAAGGCGGGAGTTTCTCCTGCCAATTTCTCCCACTTAAGGGTGTTTCTTTTGACTATAGATGTAGAAAACAAGTGTTGTAGATTAATGCCAATAAATTTATGGAAATATTCAATGCATCGAAACTATTTTTTTCTGTTTGTTTCTGTTAAATTGCGAGGCGTTTCCGTCGAAAAGGAGTCAGATTAAAAGAGCGGTCATTACAGGGTTTTCCAATTGAGTTTAGACTAGCCGCATACTTTTTTTGAATAGTCGCAATAGATTCTTGACAAGCATCCTCTATTTTTGATTACGAGCAATGGATTATTGACTAGGAGCAATTGATTTCAGCAGGTCCCTGCATGACAGCCTAAAAGCGTCGCGTTTATAACACCCGGTGTGACAGATCGACTTGAATAATAACCTGTGGATGATATTTAATTTCATCCGCTCATTAGTTTCAAGCGTCTGTTTTACTGCTATATATCATCCACAAAATAAGATATATTTTATCTGATAGGTTTTTGGTGCTATTGTTTTGATTTTATGAATGCACAATACAACTTAACGGCTGAATTGAAATATGCAGTAGTGAACCCACAGGCATAACCTAACCAAAAGCTAGATTAAGCAAGTTTTTCAGTGTGACCATATGTAGTTCTATCGATTTTCGATCGAATATCGGTTTACAATTGAGCACACTAAAACTCAGTTTTTCTAACCAAAAATCAAATATTTTTCTTAGAATTGACCGTTCAACCATAAAATTGGAATTTAATAAAATTTATGAGTGAATAAAAAGTTGTTTTTACTGAAAATTACCGAATTTGCTTTAGATTTCCTATCGATAACCTCAAAAACAATCTGGTCACTCCGCGCCAGCAACCGGTCTGCTGAAATCAATTGCTCCTTGTCAATAATCCATTGCTTGTAATCAAAAATAGAGGATGCTAGTCAAGAATCTATTGCGACTATTCAAAAAAAGTATGCTGCTAGTCTATACTCAATTGGAAAACCCTGTAATATGTTTTTTAAGAAACGTGTTTTTTCGAAAATAGTCTAGAATACGTTATGTTGTGGGTTCTTAGTTCTAGGTTTGGTAGCTATGATGAAAGGAGATTTCTTTAGAGATTGAAAGATGGAGAGTTATGGCCTTTGTATGAGCTTTGCTATTCAAACTTTGGACTCTCTAGCTGCATCAAATGAAGATTTGACAAAGTATGATGGAGGGACCAAATTGTAGTAATTTATGGACCTTGTGTTGAATGTGAAATTTATGTGAATTATTTGTAATATTTGGAAAAATAAAGGAAATGTTTTATGAATTCTTAAAAATAATCGATGTCCCATATTTTTTAAAACTGTCCCATTTATCCATCAACTTCATCTGGTTTGCTTATAGCGGTTGTGTCAAACTCATTTCATCAGAGGGCCGCAAGTACCCAAGCGATTCAAAACCCTGAAAAGTAGCAAAAAGAGTAGCTCATCAAGTAGTTTCTACATCTCGTGCTACTTTGGTTGCTTAGAGTCAGAAAAATGTAGAACATGTGGGTTCCAGGAAAGTGCAAAAAATTAGTTCTCCAGTGAACTACAAAAACACACACGCGATGACTCTCGCTTACGTTCTTCTGTTCTACGCCACACCCCCCTCCGAATTCTCTATACTCCCTCCTCTCTTCCTTCCCCCTGCCACATTTTCCCACACAGAACTTCATTTTTAAAGCTCACTTCCATCGACGGCGTGTCGATGTGACAATGTGTGTCGTCGCGTGTATTGTCGGTTTGGTCAGAAAAACTTTTACTCCACACAATCTGTGATTTGGAGTGTCGGCGTTCAGATTGGACCATCGCGACTTTGACCATTGCGCGCGATCAAAACGACATTTTGTATTGTGTTGTATGTAGCGTGCGCGCCAACATTTTAAGAGTGCGCGGAGAGTGTATGAGGGGGTGGGAAGGTGAGATACAGAGACAAATTTCGCTGCACATTAACACATACATTCTCACTGCACGGGTTGAACTGCGAATACACAATTCTGAGAGAATATACTCGAGCGCTCGCAAGCAGAGCAGATGAGTGCAAGCAAGCATGTATAGAGGATTGAGTGAGAAAAACGATTATTTTGCTCCAAGCTTTATATTTTTGTCCCATTGGGTACAGATTTTCAGTATTTCGCGGGCCGCAAAGTTGAGAATAAAAAATATACCTCAATATTTATAAAAAATACTGTTTAAAATCATTATTGTTAAACAAATTGATTTTTTGTACTCCTCGCTTCAAATCTGGAATTGTTTCTTATTTAAAAGTTTGCGATACTATTTTTCATTGTGCTCTTTTTTATTTGAAAAAAATGTTTAATATACTTTTAAAGTCACACGCAATTTCTTTTATCCTTATTATTAAAATAGTATAATTTTCCATATGTCGCGTTCTCACACGGCAGTTCTGTTAGAAAATATCGCTCAACCCTTCTTTTTCACTGAGGTAGGGGAAATCTAGCTGCCTGTTGCACATCTTTTTATAAGCAATCCGAGCTATCCATCGCAGCAGCTATCCAATAACAAAAATATTTGCCTGCAATTTTTTGACAGATCAAGAGAAAAATTGTTATAAAACGTGTTAAAGCATTATTTTTCGCTAATTTCCAAGTTCCAAGTGATCTGGTGGTATATTCATTTCTTTTAACAAGAACCCGTATTTTACGATTTTTTTTTTAAATAACGATAATTTTATCTGACGAAGATTCGTGGTGTGTGATCCCATAAAGATCGGCAAATCTTTTTTTGACACTTGAAGGGAGATGATTCGCGAATTGAGGTATGGACTGTGTGAGCTAATCGATTAATAAGCTTTGTACTGCAAGGCTTCGGTATTTCTATTATTTTAATCCTTAATTTGAATTCTTTAGGCTTCAGCGTAATCATATCATTTTGGTTTTGATTTTTGGGGAGGTTGGAAAGCAATACATTAATTCGTCTTGCAGAATAAGGGATACAAATAGTTCCAATTTGGCTTTTTCTATTTGGCGTAACGTCCTACGCGGACATGCTGGCCTATACAGGCTTTCGAGACTCAATTCATTACCACGCAGCCGGATAGTTAATTCTTGCTACGGGGGGACGGTCCATTTTATGATTGAACCCGTGACTGGCATGTTATTGAGTCGTTCGAATTGACGACTGTACCACGGGACTGCCCCCCCAACTTGGCTTCAATCATTTTGATTAGCATTTATGGTGGTATGATTATGAAAAAAAAACAGAAGTGGCTCCAATCGAACATTAAAGATGTAACATTCTATGATCGGAGCCAGATCCGTTCGGAGAAATTCGAAGCCAAATGAATCCTTTACTCGGCAGTCGAGGGCATTGAGATCGTCAAATTCGATGGGACCGACCGGATCCATTTCTCACATGCAGACTAGCCGCTCCGTGCGACAACCGATGACTCTAACGGTTCCGAATGACTCTAAACGGCTCTATAGGCTTCGTACAGCACCAAACGGAACTGTTGGTTTGATTTTGGCCGGATTCGGAGTCGGAATAGCTATGATCGGAAATGGTTTTGAATTTAATTCAGAATTTAATCGAAACATAATACCACTGAGTTTGCATTCGATTGCATGTTTCTTAAGGGTCTCGATTGTTCTGTGCGATTGTGTAGAATAAGTTTATGAGATGTTATGGGTACATTCATGTAAGTTTAGAAAAATATACCAAAAAAAGGATTGTTCTTCTGTGGAAAATTTAATACACTTCGACAAATAGTAACAACAGATTTTTACTTTGCAATGCTTTTAGCAATTCTCAAAAAAATCTCGCGGGCCGCATTCAGAATAGACGCGGACCGCCAATTTGACATACCTGGCCTACAGTAAAGGCATTCTCATATTACAAACAGCACAACATATTTCTTTCAAATTTAGTTTCCTATTTATGCGCAGAGATGGCCAGTGCCTCAATTCATGTTCATCCATGTTTTATATAGTATAATACAGTTTTTTCACTGTATTTTGCCGCAACAAGTTTTGATGGTTCCAAAAGCGATTAAAGACACCATGAAATGTCAAAAAGCACGGTGTATTGCTAAGATTTTACACACCAATACCGATGCCAAATGTTTCAAATTAATCCTGTAAGCCGAAATCTCACCTGAAATTTCACCAGGGTATCTGAAAGCGCCTAGCAAATCATCGAGCCTTGCATGTCACGAGCAAGTGGGCATCGCCCGCATTGTTTTATTTGTTGTTCTAGCTGACAAGTAGATTTGACAGAATGAATTGCTGCAATTTCAGTCATTTGTTTTACTGATTTTCAGTAAAATACGTATAATTGAAATGCATTCAGAAAATTATTTCACTGAAAATCTGTAACAACATGACATTAATGCTGAAAATCAGTAAGATGTTCTATTACTGAATCGTTTCAGTACAAAACTTTACTGAAGCCGGATGAGAAAATTTGCTGTGTACGATGCCATGAGCTCTTTTGGAATCCCACCCAAACTGATAAGGCTAGTAATAATAACTATGACCAACGTCAATTTCCAGGGGAGGGTGGATGGAGAACACTCAGGGCCTTTTGCTACCAACAAAGGTCTGCGTCAGGGGGACGGGCATATCTACTTCCTATTAATCTTGGCGCTAGAGAGGGCTATCCGTGACTCGAGGGGGGAGACTATCTTCTATAAGTCAATCCAAATCCTGACATACGCTATACACATACGATATACACATCATTGGTCTGTGGCAATCCTATGTAGCAGAAGCTTACCAAGCGATCGTGCAAGTGGCAGAGAACCTCGGATTGCAGATAAATAAAGCTAATACCAAACTGATGGTGGCAACATCAGCGGCTTTAACAATAAATAATTCAAACCTACATAGGCGTAACGTACAGATAAGTGAGCGCACTTTTGAAGTCGTCTCAGAATTCACTTATCTTGGATCAAAGGTCAGCAACGACAATAGTATGAAACAGAGTTGCGCGCAAGGATGCTGGCTTCCATCCGGTCATTTTACAACCTGAAAAATCAACTAACATCAAAGAAGCTGTCGCAACGCACGAAGCTGGACATATATAGTACCTATATAGTACCGGTACTCACATACACATCTGGGACATGGACACTGTCCAAATCTGACAAAACCCTCTTAGCCGTGTTCGAGAGGAAGGTGCTCAGAAGGATACTTGGCCCCGTATGTGTGGAAGGACAATGGAGGAGCCGCTATAATGACGAGCTATACGAGATGTACGGCTACTTAACTGTCGTGCAGCGTATCAAGCTCGCCGGCTCCAGTGGGCTGGCCATGTTGTACACATGGAAACGGACGACCCAGCCCGTAAAGTCTTTTTAGGCCGCCCACAAGGACAAGGAGGCGTGGTAGGCCCAAATTGAGGTGGCAAGATGGCGTGGAGACGTCCGCCATTAAGGCCGGAATAACGGACCGGCAGACGAAGGCGCGAGACCGTGAGCGGCTTCGGACACTCCTAAGGCAGGCCAGGACCGCAAAGCGGTTGTAGCGCCGGATAAGTAAGTAAGTAAGATACGCAAAATGATGGAGATTTAATCATTGAGGAAGAAAGATCAAGTGGTACATTTGCTATATTACCGTGCATTTAATTTTATTATTCAGGAGGAACGGTCCAAGAAGGCCGTATTGCTACCGTGTATTTAAAGCAGTTTGGGAAATAAATCAGAAGTCCTAATAAAAAAATGCGCCTATGAGTAGGCAATCCGCTAGACGAATCTAAAATGTGTATATATTGGTGACAGCCTTAGGATTAGAATAGGATTAAGGTGTTAGTGAATTGTAAATATGTATAATAAATTAGTCTTAACGTAACCACCGCGATGTTTGGAAGTGAACCGATCGATCCGAAAGTGAATTGGTTGTGAGCTAGAGAACACACACATAGAATAAAAAATAAAATTAAGACCGCCAACAACGTCCCGATCCATACTAAATCCAATAAATATTCTCAAGCGTTTGAAACTAAAGTACTGATACACTAAAGCAAGCGAAGAAAATGCTCCGAGATAATATAACTCGCGAATCAATATCTCCCAACACTTCTCCCGTATGGATTGTACCAAAAGAGAGGAATCAACAGGTCTAAAGAAATATCATTCGGTCATCGATTATAGATCGCTAACTGAAAAAACCCATTTCAGACAAATACCCCAATCCTGATATTACTGAAATTTTAGATATATTAGGGAAGGCTTTGTACTTCTCGCCTTTAGATATAGTAGCAAGATTTCATCAAGTGCAGTTAGAGGAGGACGATATAGAGAAAACGACATTTGCTGTTAGTTTAGGGAAATACGAATTTACAAGGATGGTTTTTGGACTTCAAAATGCACCATCAACATTTCAAAGGGTTATGGATACAATGCTAAGATAACATATAGGATCTTGTTGTCTTGTCTACACGTAAAACATCCTAATTTTTATGTTACATGTTGCTAAAATTTTTAATGATTTATGTTATTAAAAGATAGAATGTTAAAAATCCAAATCGAGAATATTTTTTTTTCGGAAAAAAATTCAACTCCAAAACATCACAGTAACAGAAGAAGAGGTAAAACCTAATATGATATGATGATCGTACATACGTCACAACTGGACATCGAGTACCGTCGCGGTAAGTCAGTTTTGACTGACATAAGCCGAGGTGGAACGAACAGTTCTTAGCGGACTGAATGAACTCGGCATTTGATCGTCCAAGCAATCATTGAAACTCGGAAGGGGTTTCCCTAAGGCGTCATCCATCAATTATGTAACGCTAATAGTGGAAGAGGGGAAGTTTAAGTTTTGTTACGTAACGCAATATAAAATGTATTTTTTTTTTATTTTTTGATAAGTTGTTGTGATGTAAAAAACGAGAATTCTTCTTGGCGACTTCACAACCTACGCGGTTATGCCGGTCTAAAAATAGATCTCGCTACTTTTTATGTATTACTCAGCCGAATAGTCCTTTGGTCCGTCGAATTTTGTTACCACGGACGTACGGACGGAAAAACTTAAGACATGATTTTCGCAGTAACGTTACATTCCGTTACTGCAACGTACCACAGTGTGCGTGCCACTCGATTATACAGGAGGGCATTTGTTGATGGTAGCATGCGATTCGCAGGTGACGACACGCGATTGGAAGCAAATGGTAAAATAATCAGCTGTAACGCTTTACACAAGTGTAGTTCCTATCTAAGTCCATACAAACCCAATTCTGATAATGCGTAACATATTAAACATCACATATTATGTGAAATAGAATATTCAATTTGATGATGATATAACTTCGTAAGCCACAGAAACATTTCTAGAAACATGGACATATTTATAGAGGACCAGGCAGATGGCTGAATGAAAAACGCTTCTGATGATAGTGATGCAAGAACATTGCAACCGTTGCTAAGGATCCGATTATCAGAATCTTTTTGAATTTGATCACTGCATGGGACATCTTCTCTTTATATAAAATACAGGGTTTTCCAGGAGTTCGTACAGCTGTGGGACACTTTATTGGCTCCTCCTTCCAGGAAATGAACTCAATGTAATGGGAATTGGATTCTATAGCACCTTTCCTGGACAAATCCAAGAGGAATTTTCATGGAACCTGTCCAAAAGGGGTGCCGCCATAGAGTCCAATTTCCAACATATGAAGTTCACTTCAGAAAGAGCCAAGAAAGTGTCCCACAACTATGAGAACCCCTGGAAAACCCTGTAGCATGGAAGCGGGAGATTGAACACGGGAGAGAATATACGGCGCCGTGCTACCCGTTCTCTTCCCCTTTTTTAAGCTTAGAAAATCTTCCTTCGGCTTAACTCTAGGTTTTTACCCACACCATGTTAAAAAAATCCCTGCTCTTTGCCCGTAGGGTACAGTTTGTTATACTAAGGGGAGGGGGTCGAAAATTTGCAATTTTTGCGTTACGTAATTGATGGATGACGCCTTACCGGAAACGTTGAAGTTTAGAAGCCTTACCTTTGGTAGGGGGACATAATTAAGCTCTTAAAATAAGTTGGAAGTAGTGCTGCAAAATGTCATCAGCATCACAAATTTTTCACTAATGTAAACAATGAACATATCCGTGGTAGCTTAATTCATTGCTAATATTCAAAAAAAAGTGCCGGCACAAGCATAATCATGTTTTTTTTCTGGCAGAGAAGAGCCATATGCCACTGTTTCAGTCATCATCACTCATGTCTGAAACGAAGCGAATCAGCTCAAGTACACAGCTGAGATAATCAGAGATAAGACTCAAATAGTTAGTGGGCCAATCACATACTTGATGACATTTTTTTAAGCACCCAACTCTTGATCACTCACTTGGTCACGACATTTTCTGTCGATGATAATCACGACATTCTTGGAATATACTGGGCGTGTGATCCAAGGCGTCAAAATGAGCATGTTTCTCGCTCTGTCTGCTTTGATTGTCTGTCGGGTCAAACAGAGCGCGAAAACATGCTCATTTTGTTTCTTGGAGCCACTCGCACCCACCATGATTACTGGGATGATCACCGACACAAAATATTGTGATCAATTCACTGACCAAGAGTTGGTCGCACACAATAGTACCAAGCATGTGATGGTCGCATCAACTGTTTGATTCTCACTTCTGATCATCACAGTAGAGCTTGTGACGCTGACATTATTTTGTTTCAGCCGGAATTTCGTCATTGACATTTTGCACTACAAATCGTCTTCTTCTTCTTCTTTGGCTCAACAACCGATGTCGGTCAAGGCCTGCCTGTACCCACTTGTGGGCTTGGCTTTCAGTGACTAATTGATTCCCCCCCATAGCAGGATAGTCAGTCCTACGTATGGCGGCGCGGTCTATTTGGGGATTGAACCCATGACGGGCATGTTAAGTCGTACGAGTTGACGACTGTACTACGAGACCGGCTTAAATCTACAAATCACATTTAAAAAAATCATGACATCATGACCAAGCTTTGGTTGCAAAAATGTCACGAAACATGTATTGGTCACAACAATCGTTTTGAGTATCAACTCTGATTATGATAATTGAATACGTGACGCTGACATGGATTTTGTTTCAGTCAGATTTTTTAATGACATTGACATTTTGCAGCACTGCAAACCAAGATGGATTAAAAATATCAGGTGATGGAAAAAGGTCTTTGAGGGGTCGCCATAGTTGAGGGGCTTTACGTCATTTTAAAATCAATAACCATTGTTTTCAGCACACCAAGCATAGCAAGAATAGATTTCTTTGTTACTACGTACATTTTTGTCTGTCTATTGGTTTTATAGAAAAAAATTAATATAATAACAAAAGATTTGATGATTTGTTTAGTCACGAAATTTAAATCATGTGAGTAAGAGATCTGATCTCTTTTAAATTGTCCATGTGTCTCACTGATAACGAGGAATAAATGTGACAATAGGAAAAATAAATGATTTTTTAGTTTTTATCATCAATCGTGTCGAAAACACAATGAATTATACAATAAATTCAAGAAATAACAAACTTCAATCTCTTTTTTAATGGTTAATAAGAACTCGCAAAGTCCAAAATATATGTTTAAAGTATTCTTCTTCTTTGGCACAACAACCGTTGTCGGTCAAGGCCTGCCTGTACGCACTAGTGAAGTGAGCTTGGCTCAGCGACTTATTGCTACCATAGCAGGATAGTCAGTCCTACGTATGGGGCACGGTCTATTCGGGGCTTGAACCCATGACGGGCGTGTTGTTAAGTCGTACGAGTTAGCGACTGTACCACCAGACCGGGATGTTTAAAGTATATTCAATCGAAAAAATGTGGCAGATAAATATATGAACAAATGAAAAAAATTTAAACATAGTTTGAATCCTGGGGACCTTACGTCAAGTGATTTTTTTGTATGGAGACTTTGAGCCAATTGGCCTCATTCGCCTCTTTCGTCAAGTGATAAATTGTCAAAATGCTTTAGATACCACCACCTGATATTTTTAATCCACCTTGCTGGAAACTTACCATTATTGTAATTTTTAAACTTAACATAAATTAAAGTAAAATAAATTCAAACAATCTAGTTGAAAACATCAACATAATTTGGCAAAATCAGAAAAAAACGCTTACCTGATGCATGCTTGGGTTCCAGGTCGTACTGAATTAAAGCTCCATGAGCTGCCATGATGAACAATGAATCAACTGGTTTGCGCTGTATGCGATGGGCAGGAATGTCACGCAACACACCACCAGGAAGATCGAGCAGCCACGAGCGAGCCTTTGCAAAGGTGGCGCATACACGTAATGGTTTCACAGAATCATCTGATGACGATGAAGAAGAGTTACGCTGTCTCTGATGATTGGCAAGATGTCCTCCGCAGATTGATTTGCTTGATCCTGAGCCATTAGAGACACAGGTTCCGATGTTAGCTCCTACCCCGCTTCCTATCAAATTAGTAGATTGTCTCAATTGTGCAAGCGGTTGTATTATAGTTGGATGTGGGAACGGAGGAGAGCGAGGGTTTGAATAAGCCATCGCAGCAGACACATTATTAGAACCGATTGCAGTATCACCGGAGTACGATACGGGACTGCTTGACCGTCCTTCAACCGAGAGTCCTGCTGATCGATGAAATCGGGATAATCTATTCACGACATGAGGAGAGCCATGCGTTCGCACACCTGCTGGTCCACCATATGGTGTTATGGGAAAAACGTGAGTGGTACCGCGGAGCGTGGATACTGCCACCCACCGAGAGTCACATGAAAATGCAACGTCTTGTACCTTAGCAGAGGTATCTCCGCGATGCAATACATATAGATGATGCACAGCCGCAAGCGACGATCCACTTGGGTGAGGTTGTATTCGGAACACGTGAAAATCATGCCCGCGTTTGTCAGCAGTAAGAAGTAACATACCAGATGCATCAAATTCCAAAGCGATTATTGCTTCGGAATGAGCAATAAAATGAGCAACGATGGGGTCTCTACCAGTGACAGTAATTGGCGCACCTGTAGTAGGACTTACGTCCTTGACAGGATGCTTGATATCCAAAACTGTAACAACGCCTGCTTGATTACCCTCGGAAATAATCCCTCCACCGCTTACGATGCCTCCAGCAATTAATCCACTTGTTTCGCTTGCGGAGTTAGAATTACTTCCAGTAACTAAACCTGCGCCAACTCCACCTAAATTGGAACTGCTGCCTCCACCAACCAGATTAGAGCTCAAAGAAGAGCCTAGATGGCTACCAGTCAATCCAGCCGCAACATGTTCGCTGAACTCGCGTAGACCTTTGCCAAAGCTTTTAGCTGCATTCAGAACAGTTGCAGTGTAACTCGTGACACCATCACCTTCGCAGCCTCCACTTGAGCGTTTGGATGGAATTAGGCGCCGCTCCGCGTATGCTATCCAGCGAGACCCTAGCGCAACTGGATTTGGATTAAGTCCCGGGCTTGGGTGACAAGACGTCACTGTAATGCGATCTTCTAATGTACGAGCATCAAAAACGGCTATTCGCTCAGGAAATGTAACTACAATTGAAGAACGATTCGCTAAGATGTCCACAATTATACTTTTGAATTTTATGCTTTTCACTGTTTCGCCGTCCTTAAGGGATATAAAGTTGACTGCACAATACTGGAAATTATCATTGGAAGTAGCCATTCCTGCGCTGGCACCATTCCCATTTGCACCACTATCACAAAGTGCAATTAAAGGGCGCTTGTGAGTGAACTGGTCTGTCGGTTCTGTAATCGAATCATGATCACTAGACGTAGGTGTAGGTAGCACGCGCAAACACTTAACACTTCCATTACGCCAAGATAATACTTCCGAAGCTTCCCCATTGGCTGGTACGACCCAAACCTTGAATTAAAAATACACGATTAATCCTAAGCACACAATTTTGCGTAATATCAGTAAGGATAAGTCAGTTGGAATTGTTTTAATACTTTACCTGTACACCAGTGACATAGCCCAATATCAAAAGCAACGGAGGTGCTATTCCACCATCCAGTTCCCAATCGTCACCCAAGGATGGATCACTGATGTCGGCTGCGTTTTCAAAGCGAACCCATAGAATATGATCTTTACTATCACCTAGCGGAGCCTGTCCTTGCAATGTAACGTCATTGATAAATCCGGCCACGCTATCTATGATCGATCGGTCGTTGACTGTCTGTGGAGGTACAATTTTGGGCATGCAACGCACCACGTTGATACCGGTTTCACAAGCAGAATTCGTTAAACGGCTTCGTTGGGATTCAGCAGACATTTTTAGATATGGTATCCTACGGAATTTGAGAAGAATTTAATAAAATTAGTAGACGGAGAACAATTTTAATTGTTAGTAATATGTAACACTGGTTAAAATTAGTGCATTAATAATTACAACCATTTAACTTTTCTGCGTGAAAACCATATTTCCAAGGAAATACCCAAATTTGATTAATAATCCAATTTCATGATCTTTGCTCAGGCCTTCTAAGAGCTCTCGCCCGCATCGTCAAATTCGATCGCTAAAAAAAGGTCAGCCTGGCGGGCAGTCACTTTGTTGCACAACTACAGAATAGCGTTAAACATGGTGCTGTGGAAAATCTGCACATCATCCTTACACAAATTTTTCTTCTTCTCTTTTTGGTGTAAGATCCTACGCGACAAAACGGGCTATACAGGCTTTCGAGACTTTATAATTTGTCCCAGAACAGGTATCTCAGTACCCAAACTGGTACCCAAAGGCAGACAATTTTGGACTTATTTTTTGAGAGAGAGCAAAAAGCTGATTCCTCCCTCTTCTCCACTGCTCTCTAGAATTCCATTTGTATGAGTTCTAGGAGAAGTGGAAAAGGAAGGAGATGAAATAAGTAAGGAGAGGAAAGGGACACATTCATCAGTCACCCGCCAACATCGAAAATTTGACATTGGCCGGTGGTGTTTGGGGTATCGGCGTTCTGTATGGACCACGGATGCTAAATGAAAATGTCGTGTATATTTTCGTACAGTATCTCATTGTCACGAAACCTTACAAATTTACTGCGCGGTCGAATCTGGATTCGCTCATCGAATCGATGCTAGAAGGAAATACGAACGAGGGGGGAGAACAGGAAGCACAGAGAAAAACGCTGCACATTCACTCTAACCGTATTGGTAAAAGTAAGGCTCAGCCCTCTACGTTACATTGGAGAAGCGTTACATCCCTTAAAATATTCCCAAGCAGCATTTTTACTACAGTTTTGTCATCCAGGCGACCGACCAGTGTACATTATTTGAATAAAAAATATTTTAAATTGAGATGAAAAAAAAGTTAATTGCTGTAAGATGAACCGATTTCAAGGAGATTCAATTTTTAAATAACAATTAAATAACAGGTTTAATATTTTTCATTGTTGCATTATGATTAATGAAAAAAAGTCTGAAAGAAGGAAGCTCATGACAACCCCAAAAGCTTTCAATTTGAGTAACATTTCCTATGATTAGAAAATATAAAATATTTAAATATTTTTAACTAAATTACATATTTATGAAATATAACTATTACCTTTTCAATCTATGTTTCTGGCCATTTTGAATAAAAATTACATTAGATGCAAGGGCTCTTTTTAAAATGAGGTTAATGAAGTTAACAAATACTTGTAAGTATTTCATTATACTACTTTATCAATAACTGGGTAAATAAATAAATAATCATTTTTTTTATTATTTACATCTTTTATTTATGAGATTGTTAAAATTATAATTCTTGAAGTTGTGACAACTTTTCTAATTATCAACATAGCTTTTCTAATTATCATATAAAAGTAAACAATAATAAGACATGATTATCTATTAATTTGCTCATCCACGGCGGTTAAAACAAACGTTCAAAAATGTTGCTTGGGTTTGTGATTAACAGGCGTTACGCGTAACGCTAGCGTAACTTAGAGGGCTGAGCCTTACTTTTACCGATTTATCAAAACATATGTCATTTCGCGTAGCCAACCCTGAGCTATAAACGTCATTTCCATACAATTTCAGATTGCGCCAAGATAAATTCAAGCGCATAAATTTTCAAGATTCGGGAAAATGTACCAATAGTGGTGCAATTTGAAGAGGTACCGATGTGTTTTAATGGATTTAAAGTGTCAGGAAGGACAATTTCTGAATATTTTAACACATAGCAATTGGAATATGTTTTATCTTCGCAATCGCAACCATTTTTACCATGAAACACATCAAATTTACGAAAAAATACATATTTTTGTGATTGCTTCGTTGTACCTATAATGGTGGTATGGTTCCTATAGTCGTCGTATTGTGTTCCTATAGTGGTGGTAAACAAGGATGCCTCAAAACAGTGTATAATATCGATATAACTTAGTTTTGAAGATGTTTTCGTGTGAATAGCAACGATTACTGCCATAATATAGGTTTCTTGCGTAATTTGATCGTAAAAAAATGTATAAATTTGCTTGATGAAACTATTCACTAAAGTACTGCATCACACCTGTCGTCAACCTACACCCGGAAGAGTGTGCTTGATTTGAAGTCAATTTTTCATTCAGCCAGATTAGCGAATTTTGGCCTGTTTTTGGTAAATTACCTACATAAATCTCATTTCTGTTGCTTATTTTAGTGAAAACAGTACGACATGTCAAAAATTTCCTCGAAAAAATCTAAAATGACCTGTATTTATTGATTTTATAACTATAACCACTATAGGAACATGCCTGTTTTGTGTACCTATAATGGCACTATGGTAAAAAACACTTAAAAATGCATAAATATGGTCAAAATGCAAATAATTTTAGTAAAACAATAACATTCCATAACAGTCATGTTGAAAAACTAGTAATTGCGTGGGTATGTGATCATTTAGAACGTTAACAGAAATATGAGTTTCGTTATGAAATCCTAAGGATTTTGGAAAAATGTTGACACATTTCACAAAATAATGGATTTTTCGATCACTAAGTAACGGAATGGCCCCATTTAACTTTTAAACCCTTTGTAAAAGGTTAAAGAACATTTCACACTAACTTAAATAACTTAAATACTTTTATTTTGCCCTATGAACCGCATTTTAGAGCAATAGCACCACTATTGGTACTACCACCACTATAGGTACATTTACCCTATATGTCCGAGATATATAAATATTTTTTGACAGATAAATATATCAAACCGATCCGTTTGACAGATAAATATATGCGCAATCTAAGATTGCGCATCGTCTATTGCTACGGTAACATTCTTACAGCAGCAGGCAATTCGCGAGAACATGAAATCGGGAGCGTATATTTCCACGCTTGCGAATGTGTGCAAGCAGGTGTGGTATCGAAGATGGAGCAAGACAGCTGAGTTTTTGTTCAAGCTAGGTCCAAAATGTTTCATGGATCCTAGATGGATGGATCCATCCAAGTGGAAACACTAATTTAGGGGCCTTTCACAATTCTAGTCAGCATTTTGGATGGAGTTTGACAGTTGCAGGCTGATATCATGTAAACACTCCATACAAAACCACGCACAAAACTAGCCTACGATTTTCAGTCTAGATTATTCTAGCCTCAAAGCTAGAATTACATTCGAGTACCTGCTGGTAAAAATGGCAAAACAAGGTGATGTTTACATTTATCTCAAGTTGCATCAAAGAGATTTTGGAATCTGGAATCAAAGTGTATGTAGTCCAGGGGGTCTCATAGCATGTTTTTTAACTAAATTTGAATATCACTTTTTAGCAGCATGGGTGAAAACTTTTGCTCCAACGAGCTTTCTGGAGGCTTGACGAATACACAAAACACTCTTAAAATCATTACTTAGAAGCAGAAGCGATCAAAATCATCCTTCTAAATGTATACATCTTGGGATAGGCCCACCTGTATATTATACCCACTTAGATAGCTGCTCGATAACTGCTATACAATGCAAACAGCTGACAGGGTGAAATTTCAGCCTACGAACTTAAAACGGTTTTAAAAAAGATATAAAAACTAACCAATACTAACAATAAATACCTGTGGAGACCTTTAAATTTGTGGAACCCTTAACGCACGACATCGAATGTGCAATTGTGCCACAGCTAATCAAGCAGGTAAATCCTTTTTTGAAGAAATACAAAAAGGACAGTTTTCCATGTCTGGGTAATACAATGGGCTTTGTCTAGAGTTTGATGGAATGCATGTTGATTCCATCAAACTCTAGACAAAGCTCATCTACGTTAGATGTCATTCTAACATAGGGGCCAAGGTGGAATGTATAATGAGGTGTAGTTATAGCGCTTTTGGCGATCCCCCCCCCCTGGGCTCCGATTTTGACAGATGGTTTTCCGCTTGTATATGTATTGATGGATTGTTTACGTTTTGCATGGTCAATATTTGGTGGAGATCAATTTGGGTGAATATTTTAGTTTATTAGAACACTGCCCGTGATTTAAAATGGAAATTTTCCTTCGAGAACTTGAAGCGTTCGCCAAAAGCGGAAAACTAACTGTCAGTTTTCTTCGTCGATTCTTCTTCCACCTAGCTGTCAAAACGGGCTTGTAACTTGACCTGATATGCCCGATTATTAAACACAAATTGTAAAGACAAGTTGTCAAAATCGGAAGATTTGTATTATGACATCCGTTTGTGTTGTGTGTTGGTTTTTTTTTACGAAACACAAACTCACAAGCATACTGCCAAGATATGTATTATGAAACACAAACGGAAATCCAAAATTGTCAAACTGCTTTCCGTCAGCTTTTTATCACGGAAAGGCGCCAATCTCAGATTGTTTGACCGACAAAACACAACAACAGAGTTGTTGCTGTTGCTTTCACGACAAAATATAAGTATTTTATTCCAGAAATAATCAAATTTTATCATTTTAAATAAAAATATGTGTACTGCCATATCCATACAAATGGCGATAAGCGGGAGATACTGGTAACGTGCTGCTGTTTTGGGTTAAGAAGCTGCTGTTATTTCCTTCCTCTGTTGTTCTTCGCTGGTAGTCGAAAGATGAAGGGCTCACGCACCTGGTTTGCGTTCAACAGCATTGGATTCCAGCAACTTCTTCAGTGAGTGGCTGCTTCAACAACCAACAGCATACGCACATGAAATTATCACATCTAATATTGCATACACCTTTAGTAATAACAAATACTCGGAGGGCTCGATCTCCGCCAGAATGTCAAGGAAAATTTCCTTCGTCACACAAAATTTTTCTTAAATCTGAAATTAACAACCACGAAATGAAACATGTATAACACGATTTGCACAAATGATCCGTATGCTTAACTCACGCTTGGTTATAAAGCTGTAACGGGTCGAAAACACTTCGAAGCAGTCGGCGCTGTTTTGCCAGATCTACCGTTGTTTCTTCTTCACTGCTGCTATCGTCACTTACGAAGTGGGATAAAATCATTTCGATGTTTTAAACAAGGATTGTTAGCTTGATAAACGATCGTGTCTTAAATAAACTTGTTTACGTTTTTTTTTTTTGATTTTGAACATTTTGACACATCGACACAGCTTTAACGAAAGAAAAAATTTAACGAAACTTGTCTGTCACAAGAACGGTTTCAAAATGCATACCAAGGACCGTAAAGATATCAGGTCAAGTTATAAGCCCGTTTTGACAGCTAGGTGGAAGAAGAATCGACGAAGAAAACTGACAGTTAGTTTTCCGCTTTTGACGAACGCTTCAAGTTCTCGAAGAAAAATTTCCATTTTAAATCACGGACTGTGTTCTAATAAACTAAAATATTCACCCAAATTGATCTCCACCAAATATTGACCATGCAAAACGTAAACAATCCATCAATACATATACAAGCGGAAAACCATCTGTCAAAATCGGAGCCCAGGGGGGGGATCGCCAAAAGCGCTATAACTACACCTCATTATACATTCCACCTTGATGCATACCTATTTTCCGTTTGTCTTGACCCACTTGTCTTGTGTCATTTCCGTTTGTGTTTAATAATCGGGCCTGATAGGGTAACTGTACCAGTTTTCGGCAGGCTAGTGCAGCAGTTTCACAAAAATTGCTCACACATCAATATTTTTCATTATTTTTCTTGAAAGTGTTGTTATTCTGGTTGATAAACTATCATAGTATGTTACAATATTTTTTATTTACCGGTTCAAAGCCCTTTTTCATAAATATTCGTGAAAATGCAATCATTGATTTTGCTCCTATTTTCGGCAGTTTGTTCCTATTTTCGGCAGGCTGTGTTCCTATTTTCGGCAGCGCGAATACGGGTCAGAAAATGTTTGTATCAATGTGAATATGTACAAAAAAATGTTTAAAGCAATTTAACACTATGACTTTCCTAAGATAGGTGTTAAAAAGCACTTTAGTTATTAATTTTATGTTGCTTATTTTGGCCCGTTTGGACAGCCATTTTGATGCGACATTTAAACAGAGCAGCCATTGACAGTTTGATGGTTATAGCGTACGGTGCGAACTGGCTTACAAATATTTATTTTTCTCTTAAGTTAGTGCATTTTTTGTCGAAAAATTGGTGATATTTGGTACAAGAAAGGTCATATTATGTGTCGACATACGCATTGTAGTGTTCTGATCAATTTTAAAAGGAATATTCAGCCAAATTCAAAGTGTGTTATTGTTCCGAATTTCGGCAGGAGCCCACAACATTGAGCTGTCAAAAATGAACATTTACTGGGTACAGTCATTATCCGATATACGCTATCGTACGGGACCGAGCGCAATAGCGTATCTCGAGTTTTCGCGTATAGCGGATTTGTATGGAAAAATAGTTTACACTACCAGTTCTGGGGTTGAAAAATATCGCCACAGAGTTTTGCATTAAAGTTTTTTGTTGTAAAACAGGTATCTTTTGCACAAATTTAATGCAAAATGCAAAAAGAACATAAGGGAAACTCAAAAAGAGCATAAAATATTTCAAAGTATTAAAATATTTGTAAAAAACACATGGAGCTGTCAAATTTAGAGCAATCGCGTACTGCGAATTCGCGTATATCGAGTATCGCGTACTGCGGATAATTGCTGTACCTATTTTCGGCAGCATTTAAAGTGAAAAATAACCTGTTTATCGTGATTTTAAAATTCAGAACAAGTTAGAATAAATTAAATAAGCATAAAATCTTTAATATACACCACTTTTTCATAGTTTTACTGTTCTGATTCTCTTAATCACAAAACCTGCCGAATGATTGGCTGACAGCAAAGCTGTCGAAAAAAAGCACAATTTATTTGATATTTTGGAAAATACGTTATGAAATGGTGTGAAACTTCGTATGTGAATATCAAATAAGTACACTTTCACTACAAAATTGTATTTTTTGAAATTTTTTTACCGCATTTGTGCAGAATTTTACGTTTATAGCTACCCTGCCGAAAATAGGTACACTGCCGAAAACTGGTACAGTTACCCTATCTTTACGGTCCTTGGCACCGTTTATTAATACGGTTAAATGAGCAATGACCAGCGAAATGAAAGAATCCAATTGCTAGTAAACACACACGCACACAAACACATATTACACAAGGATGTTTCACAACGTTTCACAATGTTTTGCTCTGTAATGGGATGGGATCCGAAGCCCTCCGAGGGATAACATAGGCTCTCCCATCCAACTCCTATTCCGACACGTCCTCGTCGTGCAGAGTGGTAACATGTGCCTCCATATATCCTAGCTTGGGTACACGGGCTAGATCCAACCCCTTGGGCGGATGGTGGCATATGGCGAACCAGGAGGGGGGTGGGTATCCCGGGAAACTGGGTGCCTGAACGTCGGGGGGGCAACCCGACGCAAAATAAAACGGCCACGTGGGCGCAGGGCCAGTCACCCAGTCTCACGTAACAACTGACTACAGAAAGCATCAGAAGGATACGAAACGGACTTAACGATACCGACCCAACGCAATGCCCCCGGACAACGATAAAAATGGGCTCATGGAACGTACGCACTCTTAGCAAAGCCGGAGCCTTGAAACAACTTGATGACGCCCTAGCCACACTGAGCATGGACCTCGTAGCTCTACAAGAGATTCGGTGGCTAGGGAACGGTGTGCACAACAGGCGTGGTAAGCAATGCTACGACATTTACTACAGCTGCCACGACCGCCACCACGTGCTCGGAACGGGTTTCGCCGTAGGTCCCCGGCTGAAATCCGTAATCATAGATTTCAAGGCTATAAGCGATAGGCTATGCACCCTGCGCATGCGAGGCAAATTTTTTAATATAAGCCTCATAAACGTTCACGCCCCTACCGAAGATAAAGAGGAAGAGGAGAAGGACCTTTTTTACGGCCGCCTCGCTAGAACTATAGATGCGTGCCCCAGGCATGACCTCAAAATCATCCTGGGGGACTTCAACGCAAAAGTCGGTAGGGAGCCAATGTACCGCCAATACACTGGCTGTCACAGTCTGCATGAGCACAGTAACGATAATGGTAGTAGATTGGTCCAGTTCGCCGCAGCGAACAATCTGGTTGTAGGAAGTACCAAATTTGCGCGGAGGGACATCCACAAAATGACGTGGGCGCACCCGGATGGCGAATCCTTCAACCAGATCGACCACGTGTTAATAAGCCGCCGACGACAGTCGAGCCTGTTAAACGTCAGAACTTATCGAGGAGCCAATATCGATTCCGATCACTACTTGGTTGGCTTAGTGATACGTTGTAGAATCGCCCGCCCCCGCGCCAATGGGGGCGGAGAAAACACGCAGCCTCGGCTCAACACGGACTCTCTAAGGGACATTACTGTCCAACAGGAATTCAAAGCCGCTTTAGACGAGTCTCTACTACCAGAAAACAGATATGAAACTACGAGCGAGAGGTGGAACGCTCTAAAAACAAAAATAATAAACTGTGCAAGAAATATACTCCCACCACGTCGTGGCAACACCAAATCTGGCTGGTTCGACGATGAATGCAGACTAGTGACCGAACGTAAGAATACTGCATACCGAGCAATGCAGCAACGGCATAGAACGCGGGCATGCGCAGAGGAATATTCACGGCTCAGACGCGAAGAGAAACGAGTTCACCGCTCCAAGAAGCATGCTTTGGAAGAGCAAAACATGCGGGAACTCGAGCAAACCAGAGAGGCGTACGGACCGACACGAAAGTTTTACCAAGCGATAGCAGGTCACCGAAACAACGTTGTACCTAAGGTAACCTGCTGTCGCAACAAGGATGGAGATCTGGTCAGTAACCAGCCAGAGGTCCTCTCGCGGTGGGCTCAGTACTTTGATGAATTACTCAATGACCAGTTTAGCGAACAGCTAGAAGCGCCACTAGCAGATAATGTCATGCTACTGCCACCTAGCATAGAAGAAACACGAAAGGCTATCCGTCGGCTGAAAAATAACAAGGCACCCGGAACCGACGGAATTGCAGCCGAACTGGTCAAGAATGGAGGTGCACGACTAGAAAACGAGATTCATCAAATTGTTACTGAGGTGTGGGATAGCGAATCGATGCCTTGTGATTGGAATCTCGGCATCATCTACCCCATATACAAGAAGGGAGACAGGTTGGACTGCAACAACTACAGGGGTATTACGGTGTTGAATACTGCCTATAAAATATTCTCCCTGATCCTTCAGGATCGCCTTGTCCCGCACGTCGAAGAGATAGTAGGAAACTATCAAAGAGGATTCCGAAACGGAAAATCAACCACTGATCAGATCTTCACCATGCGGCAGATCTTGGAGAAGATGGCTGAACACAGAAACGACACATACCATCTCTTCATAGATTTCAAAGCCGCATACGATAGCATAGCCAGGGTAAAACTGTACGACGCTATGAGCTCATTTGGAATCCCGGCCAAACTGATAAGGCTAGTTAGAATGACTATGACCAACGTCACATGCCAGGTGAGGGTGGATGGAAAACTCTCAGGACCTTTTGCTACCACCAAGGGTCTGCGCCAGGGGGACGGGCTTGCCTGTCTCCTATTCAACTTGGCGCTAGAGAGGGCCATCCGCGACTCGAGGGTGGAGACTACGGGAACCATCTTCTATAAGTCAACCCAGATCCTGGCATACGCTGATGATATAGACATCATTGGTCTGCGGCTCTCCTATGTAGCAGAAGCCTACCAAGGGATTGAGCAGGCGGCAGAGAACCTCGGATTGCAGATAAACGAGGCAAAGACCAAACTGATGGTGGCAACATCAGCGGACCTACCAATAAATAATCCAAATCTACGTAGGCGTGATGTACAGATAGGTGAACGCACTTTTGAAGTCGTCCCAGAATTCACCTATCTTGGGTCAAAGGTCAGCAACGACAACAGTATGGAAGTTGAGTTGCGCGCAAGGATGCTGGCTGCCAACCGGTCATTCTACAGCCTGAAAAAGCAGTTCACCTCAAAGAACCTGTCGCGACGGACGAAGCTGGGACTATATAGTACCTATATAGTACCAGTACTCACATACGCCTCTGAGACATGGACACTGTCCAAATCTGACGAAGCCCTCTTAGCCGCGTTCGAGAGGAAGATGCTCAGAAGGATACTTGGCCCCGTATGTGTGGAAGGACAATGGAGGAGCCGCTATAATGACGAGCTATACGAGATGTACGGCGACCTCACTGTCGTACAGCGTATTAAGCTCGCCAGGCTCCGGTGGGCTGGCCATGTTGTACGCATGGAAACGGACGACCCAGCCCGTAAAGTCTTTTTAGGCCGTCCACAAGGACAGAGGAGGCGTGGTAGGCCCAAATTGAGGTGGCAAGATGGCGTGGAGGCGTCCGCCATTAAGGCCGGGATAACGGACTGGCAGACGAAGGCGCGAGACCGTGAGCGGTTTCGGACACTCCTGAGGCAGGCCAAGACCGCAAAGCGGTTGTAGCGCCGGATAAAAAAAAAAAAAAAAATGTTTCACAACAAACAACAAACACACGTTTAATTGTCTTCTTTTCATAATTCAACATATTTTGGGGTGAAACATGTTGAGCAAATGAATTAACGGTGTATAAAAAATGTACTCATACAACATTGAAGTGGCCGCTTCTGTAGTGTTTTTTTAGCTTTTTTATGCAAATGGATTGTTAGAACAAGAAATTAGTGACGTTTTCGGTATGTTGGTTATTTAGGGTCTTTCATGCGTGCATCTTTTTTTTTTTTATTTATTATTTATTTGTTGCTGAAATGCTAATATCGTTCTTTTGATACTAAAATCATTTCTCCATGCTGAAAATTGATTGTTTTTCCGCGTATATAAGCCACTTTAAGTGACCAGATTCTAAAGGAATAATGTTTGGATTGCTCGGTCCAAACTGCAAAAGGGTATGATTTTCAGTTAAGTTACCTGGTTCCACTTCTGTTTTGCCTCAGAGGATGGGAACAGAACTGTAACAAAATGTTGCCAGTTTTGCATGGAAAAAGTTGTTCTGTGTAGAGAACGTGTCACAAGTGTATCAGTTCCCTATCAATCCCTACTCTGCGACTGGCCTTGAAACCAACAACACGGATACATTCCCTTCTATCAACACGTATTCGTAACATTCCCTGCTATTTTCTATTATTTCTATTAGGGAATATATTTTAGTGGTCGATAATTGTGTTGATATTAGAGACTCTTAATCTGTAAACCGTTAATCATTTTAAAGATATTCGATATGGAGCAATATTTTCTTTTCATATAGCTTTCAGCACGAAAAAAAGCAACGATTGCAATAATACGATGCAGCAGCAAGAGTATGAAAATCAATGCCCGAGGATAAGTTAAGATTTCATATTGCGCTATGGTCACGGTTTGTTAGGCTTCTATTATGAACCCATCATTATATCAGGATTAATGCCTCTTGTAAAAATGGCATTTATCAATATTATCTTTACCCAGAAGTGAAGGTAATATCAAGATGAGAACAATTTCTATCCATATTTCCTAATTATCTTTAAAAAAAATAACTATGATTAATTGCAAACAGCTAAAATATAGTTTTTTCTTCCACTCACAAGCCAGCCAAACACCCTTTTATCAAAGGGCAGTATTACAACAAATAAATGCAAATCTGAAAATCATTTCTATTGCACCAGTACGTATTTCGTAAAACACTGTTAACACTCTAAGCATACAGTTAAAATATAATTTGATTAATTTACAAGTCATTCACTGACATTACCAAACAATAACACACACTCTATTGCGCATCTAGAAATGAATGACTTTATTTATATATAACATAAGGGTCACATATTCATCAATTTCAGATTTTGAAGGACATACCTGTCAGAAGGTTTTAGATGGCTCGTAGTTTGTGATTTTACTTTACATAATCCAATGAATTAACTGCTCCAAATGGTGGTTGCTATATTCGTATGGATATTTTTTTGTTGAATGCTCAATTAGGTCCTCAACAAAGCACACACATACACTCTCTGAAGCTCATTGAAACAGATGTGTGTCATGAACACATGAACGATTGTCGGTAGCAATATTTAATATCCCTTTGTTTGTATACTCACACCACTTCAACTGACATCAACGAAAAAAGAAATGTACATTCAATAAAACAGTGTATTATGGGAACTATTTAGCAATACTGTCTTAATGAATAGATATAAAGAACCTCTTTCTATAAAGCAGCCTTCATTTACATCTATCATCAAGTACACATGCGAACTTTTTTGTTCCTGTGACAACGAACTTTCAAGGTGTACAAATAAACATAGCGAACTTGGTAGGTTACCAAAGTGGGTATAAGGGAGGTGTCGTCATGTAGACTAGTCAGGCCCGTGCCTGTGGCCCGTGGCAACGCTCATCGGATGCGATTTTATCGGACGAGATTTATATGGGTTTTGACAGATAACGTCGGACGTGCGATTTCGTCGTCCGACGTTATCTGTCAAATCCCATATAAATCGCGTCCGATAAAATCGCATCCGATGAGCGTTGCCACCGCCCTGTGCTCCATCGGATGCGATTTTATCGGAAGGCCTGTCAAAATTTTATTTGAGATTTGACAGATAACGTCGGACGTGCGATTTCGTCGTACGACGGAATCAAGGTGGAATGTATAATGAGGTGTAGTTATAGCGCTTTTGGCGATCCCCCCCCTGGGCTCCGATTTTGACAGATGGTTTTCCGCTTGTATATGTATTGATGGATTTTTTACGTTTTGCATGGTCAATATTTGGTGGAGATCAATTTGGATGAATATTTTAGTTTATTAGAACACAGTCCGTGATTTCCAATGAAAATTTTCCTTGGAGAACTTAAAACGTTCGCCAAACGTGGAAAACTAACTGTCAGTTTTCTTCGTCGATTCTTCTTCCACCTAGCTGTCAAAACGGGCTTATAACTTGACCTGATATCTTTACGGTCCTTGGACGGAATAAAAAAAAATTGATTTCGTCGGACGCCGCATCCGATTTAATCTGTCAAACTAAATGTGTAGTGTTTTGTAGGAACGATCTCAACTTAATTTTTCATAATCGTTATATTATTAAAATCATCCAAATACAGTGGAGCGCCGTTTATCCGGGTACCTTTTATCCGGCATTCCGTTTATCCGTGGTGTTGAGAAATGACAGTTCAATACAAAAGTGTCATTTGGTTATTAGGAGGATATTTGAAAAAGCGGTTATAAGAGCACATTGTCATAACAAAAACCCAAATTACCAAATCGTCCTTAACCCACTGTAAAACCACTTCAAACCCACGTGGGTTTGTGGTGGTCGATTCAGTCGTTAACCCACCAAATTTTAGAACAATCGGAGCTGCCAGTTCCGATCCGATGTATTTATCCTGCCCACCCTTAACCCACCTTTTCCAAAAATGCTTTGAGGAAAAATTTGGTCAAGGGTTGGCTAAGGTCAATATTTTAACTCCTCGATTGATTAAATTCATTAACTTACATCACTGCACTTCAACTTCAGCTATATTATTAGTCTAAAAACTATGCACTGACCAGCGAAATGGAAGATATCATTCGCAAGTAAACAAACACACATATTCACATATTACACATGAATGTTTTACAACAAACCAACTTAAACACACACGTTTAATTGCTTCCTTTGCACAATTAAATAAAATTTTAACACAGGTGAAACATGTTGAGCAAATAAATTGCCCGTGCATAAAAAAAACTGATTTCAACAACATTGAAGTGGCTGCTTCTGTGGTCATGTGGCTTAACCCACCAAACTGATAGTTTTTTAGTTTTGTTTGATGGAACTGGATTTTTAGTACAAGAAATTGGTGGCGTTTTCGGTATCTTGGTTATATGGGAACACTATAATTCAAGGAAAATTTTAAAAATTCTCTTTCGAAAACATGAAGTTAATGAAACCTGGGTTATTTTTATCAAAAGATAAGAAAAATTTCAAAAAAATAACCAGGAATTGGTGATAAAATATATCATTTGACCCATTATCCGTGTTAATCGCTTATCCGGTCGTAATCAAGTCCCGAGAAGCCCGGATAAACGGCGCTCCACTGTAATCGCAATTTTATATGAAAAAGCGTTTGACAGCACGTGCGATAAAATCGCATGCGATGGAGCACAGACACGGGCCTTAGGGCAGTGGCAACGCTGATCGGATGCGATTCCCGCTGCGCAAAGCGACGGAAGAAATCATGGAGTTCTGAGAATTTTATCATGCCTTCTTTTTCTCTCCAACGGCAAATTTGTCGAGCAGCTCGTCGAGCTACCCGTCCCTGGCTCCGCCTCATTCCCCTCGACAGAGCGCGCTGTCAAAGGTTTGGATGCAAGGTGTGTTTATTTAGAAGGTGAATTATTAGCACGTTTGCCGGGCGCCATCATTGAATATTGTTATGTCAAATCGCATACAATTTTCTATACCCCCCTCCAGAACTTCGTGATTTTAATACCGGAGCACCCAGTATTGTTATGTCAAGTCGTGAAATGTCAATTTGCTCTGAAGCACTTCACCTCCTAATATCCATACACCTTGGTTTGGATGTGTTGGTGCGTCAGACCAAGGTGTTATAAATGACAAGGTGAAGTTGTTCAGAGCAAAATGACATTTCTCGACTTGACATTTCTCTTCCGGGGGCTCCGGTAAAAAATCGGGGAGGGCTGGTGCGAGGCAAGGTGGATTTAAAAATATCAGGTGGTGGACTCTAGTGCATTTTGACAATTCGTCACTTGACGTAAGGTCCCCAGGATTCAAACTTTGTTTACATTAATTAAATTTGTTCATATAATTTATCTACCCCATTTTTTCGAATAAATATTCTTTAAAAATATATTTTGGACTTTGTGAGTTCTTATTTAACATTGAAACATACATTAAAGTGTGTTATTTTGTGTTATTCTGTGAATTTATTCTAGAATTCTTTGTGTTTTCGACATTTTTGATGATAAAAATTAAGAAATCATTTTATTTTTCAATTTTTACATTAATTGCTCATTATCTACGAGCCGCATGGCCGCAATTTACTTGAGATTAGAACTCATGCTAGCATGATTTTAAATTTCGTGCATACACAAATCATCAAATCTTTTGTTAATATATTACGTTTTTTCGATAAAATCAATAGACACACTAAAATGCACATAATAACAAAGAAATCTGTTCTATTTGCTAAGCTTTGTGTGCGGAAACCAATGGTTAACGGTTGTAAAATGACGTAAAGTCCCTCAACTATGGCGACCCCCCAAAGGCCCTAATCCACCACCTGATATTTTTAATCCACCTTGGTGCGAGGTAATGAAATTTGTATGCAGAGAGTGACAGATGTCCCCCACAATGTCGCCCAGCCAAAGCGATAAAAATCAACCTTCTAAATAGATTATCCTTGCGTCAGACGGCCAATCGCTGTCAGCCGTCGTCCGTGCTTTGTCCCTCCATAGCGCTATCTATTTCTCGCGTATGGCCAATGCTCATGAGTTCCTGTGGCGCTTAAAAAACCGTTTATACACATAGCGGCGATGAAGTTGCATTTTTACAAATCAAACCAAAAAAGCGCAATGAGTTTCATCGATGCTATTGAATTAAAGGAGAGACACGTCTGTTCCGTTTGGAGCTCAGATCAAGACTGACTTAATTATATTTGAGTTCTATTTATATATATACAGGAAATTGATAATTCCAACACTCTCCCTCAATTTCTGAAAACACTTAATCCCAAACCCATGCGATGTAGAACAAACGGCTTTACAGGTAAACCCTGCGTCATAATATCCGCCACTTGTTCAGTTGTCGGTATATACTTCAGTTTGATGATTCCCCGTTGGATGAGATCTTGCACAAAGCGAAACTTGATGTCTATGTACTTTAGCCGGCTGGTTTCCTTTTCCTCTCCCATGACTCGAATCGCCGATTGGTTGTCTTCATGGTACACTACAGGATAATCCAGTTTGATGTCAAGATCCTCCAGCAGTTGTACTAGCCAAATGCCATGGCATGCCGCCATGCACAATGCTATAAGTTCTGCTTCTGTTGAAGATAATGAAATTGTTGTTTGTTTCTTTGTTGACCAACTCACCGTACTATCATAAACTTTGAAAACATAGCCAGTCAGCGAACGTCGATCGATCGCATTGTTTCCCCAATCAGCGTCCGAATATGCTTCGATAGCTGGTAGATTGTCATTACCTTCGAAGTGTAAACCAAAGTCCAAAGTACCACGCACGTAGCGCAATACTCGTTTTAGATGGTACCAATGCTGGTCTGTGGGGCAACTTTGAAATTGGCTGAAATAATTCACTGCTGCACACAAGTCCGGCCTAGTTGTCAAAGTTGCATACATTAAGCATCCAATTAGTTCTCGATATGGCTTATTCACACGATTGCATTCTTCACCCTTTTGCAGTTGCAAACGATTCTCAATCGGAGTTGACACTGGTTTACAGTCCTTCATGTTAAATCGTTGCAGTAATTTTTCGAAAAATGATTGTTGGCTTATACAGGGTTTCCCACGATTTATTGGTCAGTTCCCATGATTTTTTGGTGCGTTCCCACGATTTTTTGGTTGTATCCCATAGATTTTTGGTTCGATCCTATAATTTATTGGTATTTTCCGATTGGATATCAATACAATTAGACCAAAAAATTCTGGGAAACGACCAAAAAATCGTGGGAACGCACCAAAAAAATATGGGAATCCACCAAAAATTGATGGGAACCAACCAATATATCGTGGGAAACCCTGTATGAAGAACACGTTGTTCTGGTTTTCTTTTGATTGTCAAACCGAGAAAACACTTCACTTCACCAATATCCTTCATTTCAAATTCCTTTGATAAGCATTGTTTCACTATCGTAATTAACGGCATTTTTTGTCCAATCAAAAGCACGTCGTCCACATAGATTAATAAAAATAGCTGGTTTTCTCCAGATTCACGCACATACAAACACTTGTCACTTATACTTCTTTTAAATCCTAGTTTTTCCACAAACATATGGAATCGCAAATTCCATGCTCTTGACGCCTGTTTAAGTCCATATAAAGACTTGTTCAGAAGACATACAAGATTATTCCCTGTTTCAAACCCTTCGGGTTGTGTCATGTAAATCTCTTCACTAATTGTTCCGTTTAAGAAAGCACTCTTCACATCCATTTGTTGGATTAACATACCCTTCTGATTTGCCACTGCTAAGATCGTTCGCAAAGTGTCAAGTCTAGCAGTGGGTGAATATGTTTCAAAATAATCAAAACCTTGTCGTTGGCTAAAACCCCTCGCCACCAATCTTGCCTTATAGTGATCTTCAGAACCATCGTCTGTTTGTTTTATTTTAAAGATCCATTTACACGATATTGGAACCCGTCCTTCTGGGAGTTCCACCAAATCCCAAGTATGGTTTCGCATCAAAGCATCCATTTCTTCGTCCACTGCTATTTTCCACTTTGGCCAATCTTCTCGTTTCTTCATTTCCGCAATGCTACATGGTAGATTATCCACAAAATGTGAGGCATTTGACGCAAAACCACTTAGATCATAATCTTCATGCCACGATGGTGTCACACGTTCTCTAACTGGACGAGAATTTGTTGCTTGGTCCAAGTCACTAATTTCACGAATTGTTTGATCCAAGCAACTGTCAAACGATTCATCGTTTTCAATGCCATGCACACTTTCACTATCATTTTCTACCTGTTCACTTGAGCCAATATTATTTGGCACTGAACCACCAGGAATATAAATTTCTTCATTTATGGAAAAATCACTATCACGCATGTTCATACTATTCTTTTCTTCGACGAAAATCACATCTCGCGCAATAACACATCGATTTCTTTTCGGATCCCAAATCCGATACCCATTTGTAGCATAACCAATGAACACACCTTCCCATGATTTGAAGTCGAGTTTTTGTCGTTGTTCCTTTGGAACATGCACGTAAACATTTACACCAAAAACTCTAAGTTTGTCAACGTTTGGTTTTTCCTTGTTCCAAATTTCATATGGTGTCAAATTGGAAGCTAAAGCCTTCGCAGGACATCGATTGGTTAAGTAAGCGGCTGTTTGGATTGCTGGCCCCCAAAGCCTTTTGTTCACATTAGAATCCTTCATCATTGCACGAGCCATTTCTACGAGAGTTCTGTTTTTCCGCTCACAAACACCGTTTTGTTCCGGCGTATAAGGAACTGTAAACTCGATTTGTATCCCCTTTTCTTTGCAAAAATTCAAAAATTGAATATTGGTGTATTCTGTACCGTTATCACACCGCAAACGAGATATTTTTGATCCAAATTTAGCAGAAACTATGGCTTCAAAGTCACGAAATTTTTCAAAAGCTTCACTCTTTGTCTTAAGTAAAAACACCATTGTGAACTTGCTCCAATCATCTATGAATGTTATAAAGTATTTTTCACCATAAAAACCGACAGGAGTGATAGGGCCACAAATATCGGAATGAATAAGTTCCAATAATCTGCTCGATCTTCGATCTTCACTTGTCACAAATTGCTTTCGAGTGAGTTTTCCTGCAACACAAGCTTCACAGATAAAGTCTTCATCACCTCGCTGCCGAATTGGCTGCATTCCAATCACCATTTCGTTTCGCAAAATCTGATCTAATCCTTTTGCACTTATATGGCCAAAACGACGATGCCAAATTTCTAAACACTTCGGAACCTTCCCACACGAATAGAGACATGAATCAGCTACATCCTTAATTTTCAATAACGTCAATTCGTAGAGTTTTCCCCGTCGGCTTCCACATGCGATTGTTTGCGACCCGTATTTCACTAAAACCTTTCCATCCGAAAACTGCACAGTTAGTCCAGCTTCTTCCATTTTGCGTACGGAGAGTAAATTCACACGCGCATTCGGTATGTAGAGTACGTTTTTGAGAGTAATAGGTACCAATTTGTCACCAACCGAAGAAAACAGTTTTATACTTCCATATTGTTCCGCAACTATTGTTTCACCTTCCTTGGCCACTGCAATTGTCATAGGATTGTCCATTAGCATTAGTTTGTCCAGCAAGTTTCTATCGTTAGTTAAGTGTTCCGACGAACCGGAATCAACAATCCAATTTACCTGCTGTGACGTACTGAGAATTTCATTGCTACCAATGAAACAAACACCATCATCACCAAAATACGCATTGTGTTGGTTCGAATTGCTTTCCTTTTGTTTCTGTTTTTCTGGGCAGTCCCCGATTTTGTGACCAATCTTTTTGCAACCAAAACATTTCAATAGTTTCTTTTGTTGGTGCCTGCCATGGTTTGCACTGTATTCACTAGAAAACGCAGCTGGATAGCATTGTGTGTCGTTTCTTGTTTCCACACTTTTCTTTGTTTCTTCATCTAGTAAACGTGCCTTTACCATGTCCAATGTTAACTGCTCTTGAGGCATAGTTTCCAGAACAGTAACCACTGTGGCATATTCAGACCCAATAGTCAATAACAAATGACAAATTATGTCTTCATTTTCCATGGTTCCACCCGTTGCCTTAAATTCTCGCACTAGTTTGTCAAATGCTAGAAAATGCTCCGTTAAGCTAGAATCTCCATGCTTTAGTAGCAGCATTTTTCTTTTCACATGCATTTTACTTGACAAACTTTTTCGCTCGAACACCTTTTGCAATGTGTCCCATATTTGCTTGCTGGTTTTGCACTCTTGTACATACTCCAAATGTGTGTCGTTAATACGCGAAATCAACAACGACTTACATTGTTTGTCCTTTTTGGATTTTTCTGTAGAACTTTCACTTGTTGATGGCTCAGAGGAAATACACCCTACAGACAAAGAGAGCGAAATTTACAGGCGAGGGGCATGTAGAAACAGGGGGAAGGGGTTCGGTCGATTTTGTATTGGCCGCCATAGTCGAGGCGCAGTGATTTTTTTCCGAATTGAGAGTGAGCGCGCGCAGCGCTCTCTCGCATGCCTTCAAATTACACGGGGCGCTCTCGCGATACAAAACAGCTGATCAGCTGATACCCCTCCCTCCCGTTTTTTTCCTCTCGCGCTGCGCTGGATGCGCGGATCAGCTGTTCTTGCTCTCTCGCGTTTCTTTCGGTTTGCACTGCGCTGTTGCCGCACTTGCGCGCTGCGCTGAACACCCCCTCCCGTGCGTTCTTTTCGGTTTGCGCTGCGCTGTTGCCGCACTTTGCGCGTAGCGCTGGACAACCCCTCCCCCCCGTTTCTTTCGTTACGCGTTGTGCGCTGTGCGCTTTCGTTCACTTTGATTTGCAGCGTAATAAAATCGCATGCATCGAAATAAAACTTAAACACATCAAACTCGTTTGATATTTTAACACTTTATTGAAACTTAAGGCACAGTTCCACACATCGCTAACCACAATCTTGTCACAAAACCACACATATTTTTTATTATAAATAATTAAAAAAATCGTCACTTCAAGCACCCGCCTTACTGCCTGTATGTTGTGTATGTTGAATACTGTAAAAAAAGCATTGAAATAAAGCAGCATAATTTACATATTCATGTTGAATTATGAAAGATTAACGCTGCTTTATTTCAATGCGCACAACACTTCAACACTTGAAAATACGACCGAGGCCGTAATAATGTGAATTGAAATAAATAACACTTCAACACTTCACTTCAAATTACATCGAGCGCCCGGGACTTAGGCTAAAACGCGCGCTGCCTCACGCTGCGAAGACTTGAACTGTACTGACGATTTTGTGTGGTAGCAAGAAAGGGAACGCACGAGGAACACTCGCTGCACTAGTGCGAGCGAGACACCGACACCAGCAAGCCGCTGCGAGAAAACCAAACTGAGTGCGCTGGCTGAAAGTGAACGCACACATTCACACATGTGTGATTGTGTGAGTGCAAAAACTGTGTAGAAAGCAAAACACGCTCTCGCCGCCGCGTAATTCCGCGTATTTCCAACCGTCTCCCCCTGCTTCTACATGCCCCTCGCCTGAAAGACGCACACTTTTACATTCTCATTGCTAGTAGGGCATTCCATCAAATCGTATTCTTCAAGTACAGATAACATTCTGAACTTCCAGGAAGAATAATTCGTCCCATCGAACAATGGAAGCAAAAACAATTTGGAATAATCCATTTTTTCTGAATAATTTGTGTACACCACACGATCACTTTTCGCAACACTTTTTATTTCCTGGCCTGTTTCGCCTTTCTGTTCCATCACACTCCTTTGTCACAATGTCACTCCTTTTTGTGGGGATCGTGCTCACAGCACACCACCACTAGTCTTTTCAAATCCTTATTCCCCCGCCTCTTTTGAGAACAATAACACATCAGCATTTGCTGCCGACACCGCTCACACCAGACTTTTCCGTTGTCTTCGCTCGTTCTTTGAATTAGAGCCACAACAATAAAATATCGTGAACGTATTGTCCTACACAGCACCAAGCGAGCCTGGGCCCATAACCTATTGAATTAAAGGAGAGACACGTCTGTTCCGTTTGGAGCTCAGATCAAGACTGACTTAATTATATTTGAGTTCTATTTATATATATACAGGAAATTGATAATTCCAACAGATGCAATGTAAAAATGACTACGGAATCGCTATCGCACGATTAAATGTGTGGATTAAAAAGATATGCTAAGCATCCTGCGCATGGTTGTGAGTGTGCATGTGTATGCAAAACTGTCGCCAAATGTAATTTCTTCCGGAATGTTATGATCCATCGGTCAAAGAAAGGAAGGTGTTCATGAAAGGCGGAAAGACGAATTGAGGCCTCTGAGGAGGGGGTACTGCCACACAGCTGATGGAAGATTGAACAGTATACTTAATTTGCCAGCGGATGGGGGGGGGGGGCATAGGACCCCTACGATCATCGGTCACAGGCCCTAAAATTGTTGTCGCCATGGGGGGAGGGGAGGTGCAAATGGTTCTCCAGCCACGGAGCCCTAACGACCATCTTTCCGGGGGCCCTTGTCGCTAATACTCTGTCCACTTGTAGACATACGGCATACTACAGACTAGAGATCTTCGGTGACCGCCTAGTCCGCCTACCTTTAGATCCACCGCTGGTTCATGACGGAGTTTTTTTTTACTGCGGAGATGCATCATTCCCCCTGCCTGCTGCGTATGCACCGAGCAGGAGACAGTGTGGCAGTATGCAAGTTGCACACTGGATAGGAGCGGGCCCGCGGCACCGCCATCATTCCGTCGTGGCACATCTGCATGCCCGTCGTGGGTTCTAACCGCGTATGAACCGTCCGCCTTAGCAAGAATTGACTATCCGGCTACGTGGTACTCAAGCCCTTAAAAGGCCGGCATGACCGCGTTGGCTATTACGCCAATAATAATAATAATAATAATAATAATAATAATAAAAAGAACTTAGCATAGCAGTGCACACCCGGGTAAGAGTTTGTCTTGACTTTGTTGCTGCCGGGCTACCGCTGTGACGCGACAAATGCACGGAATGCACTCGATCAAAACATGAACCTTCCGATCCGAACCCATTCCAAGGCATTGCCGGTCAATCGGCGTCATGATAACTACTCAAAACCAACAAGCCACCAGATTCTGGACGGACAGGTGCAGCACCATACGCGCACCGTAATAAACAAATCCAGAATCCTCTTTTGTATGGATTCAATTCAAAATGTTGTTTCCACTTGCGTCCGCTAGCTGAATTAGAAATAAATGTGCAACATATCACACGCACGTTTGGTTTGATCGTGTGTTTTTTTTGATACCCCCAACAGTTGAGCCGATCGCAAAGATGCCAATGGTTGTGTTGTCTCTCAGGTAGCGAGATCGAAAATGCGTGGTATTTTGTAGCCGCAGCGGATGAAAATGTACGTATCAGAATCAAATAGTTTTGAGGTTTCCAAACGCACGCACACACACAAACACACAAACACGCGCGCGCAAACTCACATTCACACACACACACATACACACACACACGCGCGCGCACACACACGCACGTACGCGTGCCCGCGAGCATGAAAGCGCGCACGCCAGCACGCACCCACGAAAGCGCGCTCGCGAGCACGCACCCCCGAAGTCGCGCAAGCACGCACTCCCCCCCCCCCCACTATACCAACCCCCCCCCCCCCCCCTCCACGCATGATCGATTACGGCTACCTTATACGGACGTCACACGAAGCGTAAACTTTGGCGTAAACTGAATTTCAGCCATACAACCCTGAAATCTTTTGACAGGAAGTTTACGCTCTCCCATACAAATCAAGCGTAAACTTTTTGAGTTTACGCCTCGTGTGACGTCCGTATTATCGGTAGAACGGTTGATTCAGCTTTCTTGTAGCATCCTCATCCCTAGCGCCGGGCGGGGTGGGGAATCGCGACATGATAGAGTGAACTGTCACTTTGTACGTGGCTGTGTACGTGAGTGTGTGTGTCGAGACACAAAAACTCGACCAGTCGTGTGTTGATCGTGGTCCAGTTCAGACGTGTCCGTGCTACGCTCCCCACTTAAAAAAAAACAAAAAAAAGGCCAACAGCCGCAATACCGTGTGTGTGTGAGAAAGTGTATGCAGAGACTTTCCAAGAATCAGTTTCAGCACGGCGACTGATACAAACGTGTGTGAACGTGTTTTGCTAGGTTGACTGTAGTTTGCAGGTGGCCCGTTTTTTCTGTCTTCCCCCCATTTCTGGGAAAAAAACGAACAGCTGGTTTCGTAGTGCAGAATGATGGGGCCCCCCGCCCCTCCAAGGGGTTTTTTTCCCATGGAAAATAGAAACCCGTTAATGCCGATATGGATGGACCGTACCGGTAATTCGGGCATACTGAAATATTTGGTCATGAGTCTAGTAGAAGCTAAAACCTTCCCAAACAACCCTTTTCTAATTGAGAAAAGTATCGAAAACATGATTGGAAATTTCCTACCGGCAATCAAAATAAAAAACGGCTCTAAAGTACTGATAAAGACCCGCTCCGCTAAACAGTTTGAAAAAATACAAAAAATGACACAGCTTATTGATGGCACCAAAGTACGGTACAATTGAGACCGCACGCAACGATGAATTCAGTTCAATGCGTAATCTATGCTCCGGAATTATCCGGAATGCCAGATAGCGATATCATGGAAGAACTAAAAGAACAGAATGTAGTGGAGGTTCGGCGCTTAATACGAAAAACAAACCAAATGATCACACCAACAAACTCTTTTCTTCTGACAAACGAAGCTCCAAAAATCCCGGAATTTATTCGTCTGGGTGCCTTTCAGGAAAGAACAAGAGTTTATTACCCACGCTCAATGATGTGCCACAAGTGCTATCGCTACGGGCACACAAAAACCCGGTGCAACACAAACCAATTATGCAAAAATTGTGGCGAACCTGAACACGGTGAATGTAATAAACAAGCTAAATGCCCAAACTGCAACGGAACACACAATGCATACGATAAGAGCTGCCCAGTCTACATGAAAGAAGAAGAAATAATCAAATATCGAGTAGCCAACAATCTCACCCACAAAGAGGCACGTATGGCTTGTCAAACAACAAGCGCAATCCAAAATAGACTAAATTTTGCACAAGCTTGCGCGAACAACAATAGTGACGATAAAGACATAATCATCGAAAACCTGTCTCGCACCATCGCTGAACTTACCAACGAACTAAACAGTATGAGAATACAAATGGAAGAAATGTCAAAAAAATTAAACAAAGCCGACAATAAACAGCCACAAACTCAAAATCAAGAAGAAACCAATGACACTGACACCACTACAACAGAAAAAGAAACTGAATCAGCTTCATCATCTAAACGCAAACGACAGCGCAACAACAAAAAAGAGCTCAGAAGAAGAAGAAGCACTTCCCCCCAAAATACATCTCCCATCTACAACTCCACCACCAAATCTCCACACTACCACTCCTACGCATGCCGTCCCACCAAAACCGCCCTCACACCTGCTACCGGAATGCAATATGGATTCATCTCAAGCTTTGCCATGAAAAAGAACATTACCGCCGTGTTTATACCTCTACGACCTTTTTATAAAAGCCAACAAAAAAAAAATATTCTCCCCTCTCTTCCTCTTCGCATATCATAGAAACTCTAACAATTACCAAACATGCTTCGCCCTCTCATGGAATATAAGAGGTCTTATCACAAATCTAAACGAGCTTGCTATATTAATAAACAAAAACAACCCGTTAATTATTGCTCTCCAAGAAACAAAGAAAAACAATTCCTCCCAACACCTGCCCGTTTAAAAACTACACATGGTACCCTAGTACAACTACTAATGACAATCTAAATAGCTCTCTCATTGGCATCAAACAAATATTCCATCAGAATATTTACAAATCAGCTCACAATTTCCAGCAGTAGGCATTAAAATGAAAGCTCCCATAGAATGCTCTATAGTTTCCCTATACATTCCATTCAAAAACATAAATGACGCAAACATTTTAGAAGATATAACAGGACTACTTTCACAACTCTCTTCTCCAGTAATACTACTAGGAGATCTCAACGCAAGCCACCATTCATGGGGCAATAAATCCAACTCAAACAGAGGCAATATATTACAGGAAGTGTTCTACCATCACAATATCACTCCTATACCAAACTCAAAAATAACAAGAATATGCCCTAACAGAGGAACTGGAAACACCTTGGACCACTGTGTGATACCCTGCTCTATGCTCTCTAATTTTAACCTGGAAATAGTTCCAGATGGCCACGGAAGCGATCATTTTCCACTCCTAATTTATTCTGATATGCATGTGAATAATCCACCAACAAAAACTAGATGGAAATTAGGGGAAGCTGACTGGGATCTATTCCAGATGAAGCTTACCCAACTAATCCCTGAAGGTTACACACCAAATACAGAACAACTACAGCAGTTTTTCCTAACAGCTGCCCACCATAGTATCCCTCAAACAAAAGGAAAGCCAAGCAAACGAAATGCTCCATGGTGGAAAAAAACTGTAGCTTCTTTAATAAAAAAAAGGAGGAAACTACTTCATGCTTTACATGAAAGCAGCAAAATCAAAGACAACTTAAGTACTCCAATTCTAGCGGAAGAATACCGCGAAGCAAACAGATTAGCTAAAGAAGGGATACGGAAGGCCAAAAAGGACAGCTGGGATACCTTTTTGGACGAAATTAACTTTCATACAGACAGCCGGAAAATGTGGAGTAACATCTCGGCTCTATGTGGCAAAGATTTCAACCTGCTCCATTATACTGCAACAAAATTCCTCTTTCCTTAGAAATCCTAAAGATGTTGCGCAATCTTTAGCAAATCACTTTTATGAAAGCTCGGCATCATCTAATTATTCCCCAACTTTTCTCTCTCATAAAAATACCGCCGAAGCCAAACCGATAGCTTTCCCAAACCTTAATCATCTCCAATACAATCAAGACTTCTCAATGCCTGAACTGGAATGGAGTCTTAAGAGATGCACAGGAAAATCTGCTGGCCCGGACAATATACCATACCCTTTTTTTGCAAAACCTCCCATACACATGTAAAAAAACACTCATCCACTTGTACAACAGAATATGGGATGAAGGTACAATACCCGAAGACTGGAAATTGAGCATCACCATTCCTATACTGAAACCAGGAAAGGATCCAACCGACCAAAACAGCTATCGACCTATCTCATTACTAAACTGCATCAGTAAAGTCCTTGAGCGAATGATAAACAGGCGTTTAATGCATGAATTGGAATCAAGAAAACTCTTGAGTGTAGACCAGCACGCTTTCAGGACTGGCAGAGGTACTGAAACATACTTTGCTGCACTGGAAGGTTTTCTGACCGCAGATCAAGAGAAAAAACAAGTGACAAACTGTGCAGTTATTGATCTATCCAAAGCGTTTGATCGCACTTGGAGATGGTCTATTCTTCAACAGCTCAAAAAATGGGGTTTTGGAGGGCGCCTCACAGCGTTCATCCAGGACTTCCTCAATGATAGGTTCTTCCAAACTAGGGTTGGAAGTACAGTCTCAAATTTCAAGTCGATGGAAAATGGTGTACCGCAAGGTACCATCCTCTCGCCTACGCTTTTTCTGCTTAGCATAGAATCCTTACTCCACTGTATCCCCAAACACACCCAAATATTCATATACGCTGACGACATAATCCTTGCCACTTCCTCAAGCTGCTGCAGAACAGCAAAAAAAAATATTACAGAGAGCATGAGAAGGATCAATCAGTGGACAAAACGTTCCGGACATGAACTAAATCTAAACAAGTGCCACATACTACACATTTCACGTCCGTCAAACAGCAATTGGACAAAAATTCCAAAAACCCCGATAAAGATAAACAAAACAAAAATTCCATTCGTTAAATCAGCCAGAATTTTGGGTATAACAATTGATAACCGTTTAACTTTTGCAAAACACTGCTCAACCGTCATAAAAGAATGTAAAAATAAACTTAACTTACTCCGCATGATTTCCTGTAGCTCTTCCCACCCCTCCCGCTCCACCATGCTTAAAATCATCAAATCCTGGCTTCTTCCAAAAATATTCTATGGTATTGAACTAGCATCCTTACAAAAATCACGTTTTATCAAAGCTTTAGGTCCAATATACCATACAGCTCTGCGATATGCCACCGGAGCTTTTATATCAAGTCCGATTGAATCGATCATATGCGAAAGCGGACAGCTTCCATTCGATCATCTAGCAACACTAAACATGACAGCTATCGCTGCAAGACTACAGGAGAAAAATATGCCAATGTTCAGCTTCATTAACAGAGCACATTGTTATGGGATCTGCATGTTAAGGTTAGCGTAGTGTAACGCATGCTTTAGTTTATAGCAAACCCGAAGCTAGAGAGTGCCCGCGAGAGGCACTCAGTTAGGCTTTATAAGTAGTGGCAATGTGGTATCGAAGCTCTCTCTTTTGCTCGACACCGAAGCGATCGGTTCGACGCACACACCCATCCTGTTATCTTAAGTGGTGATAATAAAAAGTACTTGTAACCCCTGTAAACCCACAAAACAACATGAAGAATTTTTAAATTTTACAAACTATCATCTTCCAAACGTCATTAAATAACCTCGTCACGGGTCTCGACCATGGTACCAACCACAACCAATAATTGATTGGAATATGGAAAATCTACACCAGCAAGAATCCAACAGAACAATAGTTCAACAACATTTCAATGCGCTGGTCAACACAAAATATTCAATTTATCACCATATCTATACAGACGGATCCGTGAAAAATGACGATGCCGGTTGTGGTATAACATCAGCCACCAGTAATTGTGCCATAAAATTACCTAACCATACCAGCATTTTCTCTGCAGAAGCCATAGCAGTACTCATTGCTATGGAAGATCTCAGCACTGAAAAACCCAATGTGATTTTCACAGATAGCGCCAGCGTACTTCGATCATTAGAAGCAGGAGCATCACACGACCCACACATACAGCGCATAGAAGAACTACTCGAAACATCTAAAGTAGCTTTCTGTTGGGTACCTAGCCATATAGGCTTACCTGGAAACGAAAAAGCAGACCATCTTGCTTACAAGGGAAGAGTCGAATCGCCTAATCAAGATGATGAATTATCTAAAAAAGACCTAATCAGACTCAGCAAAAACATAGTTTCTTCGTCATGGCAAAGAATATGGCACACAACAACAAGTCGGACTCCACGCCAAATCAAAACATCCACAAACGGTTGGCCAGATACAGACTCTAGAAAAGACCAAAAAGTTTTGTCTAGACTGCGAATAGGTCACACACTCCTCACCCACAGCTATCTAATGGAAAAGAGCAGTCCCCCACTATGCAGCTATTGCGGTGTCTTCATTACCGTCAAACACCTTTTGGTTGAATGCCGTGGTTACGAACATAAACGCATAGAATACAACATCTCAAACAACATCGATGATGCTCTATCTTATAACAAACTCCATCAAAAGAACCTCCTCAAATTTCTGAAAGACACAGACCTATTCAACAAAATATAATCAAATCAACCCAACTCCACACCAATAATCTACCTGCAAAGAGATGAATGTAGTCGCCAGACTCAAAATCTCTATAAACAAATCTTACTACTACTACAAAAACTCGAGAAAGATTTCGGCACATTAAAAAAATATATTTTTTAGTCACTATACACTGTGCTTCATGATGCTTAGAAGGTCGTTGAAGCATCAAACATGTTCAAATTAAAAAAAATATTAGATTAGTGTTAGACGTTCTCCTACTCTTGTTTTAAATAGGCTTCTTCACCCTCAACTGGCAGGGGCATCGAATGGTCTCATCAGCAGCGGCACGAAATAAAATAAACCATCAATACACCGAAAACACTTTGAATCCCAATCAAGCTTCTCCCACAGCGTCTCAAGGTCACACACAAATTAATAAATGCTAACACCCACCAATAACAATACACAACCGCAATGCACATATGAGTATCAACGCATACACCGCAACAGCCAATCAGCTGGCGGCGGAAGGCACGGGCAGAAGCGCAAGTAAGGCAGGTCAGGGTGAGGGAGGGAGAAGAAGCGGATGAGAAAATGGGCGCCAATAATTTTAAATTTTTTGACCGTTTTTTTTGCTCCGCCGCCATAAATAGTTAAAATACACGGGTATTTGTCTCTAGACAGGGGTAGCCCTGCAGCAACAAAGTCAAGACCAACTCTTACCCGGGTGTGGACTGCTACGCTTAGTTCTTTTTATTATTATTATTATTATCATTATTATTATTGGCGTAATAGCCAACGCGATCATGCCGGCCTTTTCAGGACTTGAGTACCACGTAGACGGATAGTCAGCCCTTGCCACGGCGGACGGTTCATACGCGCTTAGAACCCACGACGGGGGTACTGCCACACTGTCTCCTGCTCGATGTATACGCTGCAGGCAGGGGAAGGATGGACCTCCACGATAAAAAAAAAACACCGTCATGAACCAGCGGCGGACCTAACGGTAGGCGGACTAGGCGGTCGCCGATGATCTCTACAAGTGTACAGAGTATTAACGACAAGGGCCCCCGGAAAGATGGTCGTTAGGGCTCCGTGGCTGGAGAACCATTTGCACCTTCCCTCCCCCCATGGCGACAACGATTTTAGGGTCTGTGACTAATGATCGTAGGAGTCCCATGGCCACCCCCCCCCGCCCCCCCATCCAGGATGCTGGTTTCACAATCAGGTTGCGTTCTTGATGCTGGTGGAACGGAAAGTGCGAAAATCAGCGCCGGGCTGAACGTGTCAATGCGAATTAGAATTCTGCGCGATGCACAACAAACCCTCCTGCGTGAACTAGCGATTCCATAGTCATTTTTACGTGGCAGCGTTTGAACTCATTGTGCTTTTTTGGTTTGATTTGTGAAACTTCATCGCCGCAATGTTTGTTAACGGCATTTTTGGCGCCACAACAGCTCGCGAGTATTGACCACACGCGAGAAAGAGATAGCGCTATGGAGGGAAAAAGCACGGACGACGGCTGACAGCGATTGGCCGTCTGACGCACCAACACATCCAAACCTTCGGCAGCGCGCTCAGGCGAGGGGTATGAGGCGGAGCCAGGGACGGGCAGCTCGACGAGCTGCTTGACAAATTTGCCGTTGGAGGGAAAAAGAAGGCATGATAAAATTCTCCAAACGCCATGATTTCTTCCGTCGCTTTGCGCAGCGGGTCCTCTACAGGTGTCCCCCGAGATACGACTGTATTTGGGACCGAAAAAATGTCCCAAAGCAAGACGTAAGTCTAAATAGCCGTATGTCGAATATCTGTGAATATAAAGTTGATAACTGATGTTGAAAAGTCGGAATCTATGATATCGTGTATTTTATTTAAAATGATGTTCGATAATGTATTAATTTTCCTCCAAAAGTCGTTTACACGATGTAGATATTCAAGACCGCCCAAGTGCCACAAATCCACTAAACGAACATTAAACGGCTTCTAAACGACTCAAGTTCTCTACCTAAACGGAATTTAGAAAGACTTCGTTTAGCAGACGGCAAACGACTCATGCATTCTAAAAATAGCAAAAAAGCTAGTGGCGCTCTCTGTTGGTGGGATACCCCAATCAGTGGAGCTTCCGCTTGGCGGAGAGCTTTCTCATTTCCTCTGTACTGTTGTATGGTTTCGCATTGAAGTTATGCATCGCTAGAACTAGAACGGCGATACGCTTGTTTAAATACTAAACTCCAACAGAAACCACCAGCACTGAAGCAAGTGAGATTTGAGTAATGGTCGTTGGTGTTGATACCCACGTATCTGACCACACGACCATTCATATAGATTTTTGCTCAGAAAGTTAGAAGGCTATATAGGTCATGATAAGATGAAACTTGTCGAAACATATTTCAAGAAAAGGATAGCAACATAATGATGAGTTGTAATACGCCATCTATTGATCAAACCAATGAAGCTGTGTAGCTTTCATTTTTTTTCTATAGATATTCAATTTTCCAGCCGTTTAAGCTTAATCTGTGGCGCTTGGGTAGTTTCTTACTTTTGGCAAAACGACTTTTTCAGTCTCGCCAGGCTTTACAGGTTTTTGAAACTTATTGAGTAACACACAGCCGGATAGTCAGTCCTTGGATCGGGGTGTCAGTCCGTACGAAGATTCATACCAACGGGCATGTTGTTTAGACGTTGACGCTCTGTAGTATGGTATCATTCCATAGATTAGTTTATGAGTTAAGTTATTCAGTTTCAATGAACACCCCATTTGCACCCGAGAATTAACCAACACATATTAGCAAAAACGGCCTGAATCTTGATGAAATAAAATAATACCTTAACATACTCCTTCAATTCATCGATTAAAAGCATGCAAACTTCACGAACGATTTGGGATACGGATGAGCAAGAAACCTAAAATCAATAAAACAAGTATTAATAAATTAAGTGAAATATAGATGTTTCGGTAACTCACCCTAAACAAAAAAGAAAGCGATTTATATGAATCTCCAGAGGCTAAAAAGCGCAGGCCGATGCACAACCGCTGTTTGGCAGACAGTGTTGTTAACTGTTGACATTTTTCATGACAGTCACCGTAAACAGCCGGTCAAAATAATTTTTGGCTGATGACATTCAATGCTTCCACGACACGACTGTCATTAAACGAAATTCATTCGTGTCGCTACCGTCAGGGCTGATGCAATGACATGAAATGTAAACAATGTAGTCTGAATGTCATTTGACATTTTTTGAACAACACAAATCGATACGATCGGAGGATTATGAAGTGTATCGTCGCTGAAAATGGGGATTCTATTGAAATAGCAAAAACTAGTGAAACGAAAGCCTTTGCACCGCACGCTCTGTTGTAGTTTGACATAAATACGGCCGTTTGCAATACGACACAGTTCACGATTCATACAGGTTGGCGAATGTCAAATGAATGTATCTTGAAAATGTCTTCATGTCAAATGACATTTTTTGACGGGAATGTCAAATGACAGAGAGAGATGGGAATGGGAAGCTTCAAATCGAATGAATGTTTACAATTTTATGTCGATGAACGTCACCGTTCGCAACACTGTTGGCAGATATCGATACCCTCATCGTCGTGTCTTCCCTGGTCATTTTAGGACCAATCCGTGAGAGCAAATAGTAAAATTCTTCCTTATTCATCCTTAGAAAACTATTGAGCATTTGGTCCTTCTCCGTCAATTGCCCGAAACAACCGGCTCCACACACTTTCCCGCTCTAGGAAGAGATCGGTCATCCAGCAGCGCCTTTCGATTTCCTGTTGATTTTCTTCTTCCTCCTCTTCAATAAGAAGCATCATTAAAGTAGCCACTTCAGAAGCAATAGCTGGTAGAAGTTGAGTTTGATACATTTTATGGTTGTTCTAAAATAAACAATAAAACTTATGGAGCAAAGCACAAAACAATCAATCGCTACAAGTATAAACACAAATCAACCATAAATGACAAGCGCAATATGACAGGAGAAAAAACTAGCGTAGCTGGGCTCCCAAACGATAGCAAGGTGTGTTTATTAAGAAGGTGAATTATTAGCGCGTTTTCCGGGCGCCATCATTGAGTATTGTTATGTCAAATCGCATACAATTTTTTATACCTCCCTCCAGCCCTCCCCGATTTTAATACCGGAGCTCCCAGTATTGTTATGTCAAGTCGTGAAATGTCAATTTGCTCTGACTGTATTAATACACGATGCGCAATCTCAGATTGCGCATATATTCGTTTTATCAAAACATAAGTCATTTCGCGTAGCCAACCCTGAGCTATAAACGTCATTTCCATACATTTTCAGATTGCGCCAAGATTGCGCATAAATTTTCAAGATTATATGTCCGAGATATATATATATTTTTTGACAGATAAATATATCAAACCCAAGGTGTGTTTATTTAGAAGGTGAATTATTAGCGCGTTCACCGGGCGCCATCATTGAGTATTGTTATGTCAAATCGCATACAATTTTCTATACCCCCCTCCAGCCCTTCCCGATTTTAATACCGGAGCACCCAGTATTGTTATGTCAAGTCGTGAAATGTCAATTTGCTCTGAAGCACTTCACCTCCTAATATCCATACACCTTGTATCAAACCGACCCGTTTGACAGATAAATATATGCGCAATCTGAGATTGCGCATCGTCTATTGCTACGGTGAAGCACTTCACCTCCTAATATCCATACACCTAGAAACGATAGCTACATTCCGCAACTACATTTGACATTAAGAACACAAGAAATTGGTAGCTATCATTTGTAGCCGTATACAAGTAGCTATCATCTAGCCGTAGCTTAACACCTTGACAAAACGCAGCTACACGACCAAGGTGTTTTAAAATAACAAGGTGAAGTTGTTCAGAACAAAATGAAATTTCTCGACTTGACATAACTGTTCCTTAGGCAGCGGTCTAATCTTGTTGCGCGCAACATTGTTGCTCGGCAACATGTCGCTGAGGTGGTCTATGAATGTTGCTGGCAACATTTCGCTTTGACATTGTTTAGCGTAAAAAAATTGCCAATTAACAGCTCAGAGTTTATTTTTTATCATTCACTTATTGAATGAAGTGTTGAAAAAACAAAAAATACACCAAAAAATGTATTATAAATGCTTAAAATCCAAATTTAGCGGATGTCAACAAAACGCACACTGCTGCTGTGTCATTTCATACACCCGATTACCATGGCCAAGGTAAATAGAAAATGTTGCCAGACAAAAACCAAATTGGTTTGATTTTGGTTGGCAACAAAGTTGCGCTAGCTGTCAAAATCCATACATTTTGCCAGCAATAATGTTGCGCGCAACAAGATTAGACCAGTGCCTTACCGTATTACAGCCGTTTCCGTCAAATTTTGGCTCGAAGTCAAGGTGTATGGATATTAAGAGGTGAAGTGCTTCAGAGCAAATTGAAATTTCACGACTTGACACAACAATACTGGGAGCTCCGGTATTAAAATCGGGGAGGGCTGGAGCAAGGTGTTATAAATGACAAGGTGAAGTTGTTCAGAGCAAAATGACATTTCTCGACTTGACATTTCTCTTCAGGGGGCTCCGGTGTAAAAATCGGGGAGGGCTGTTGCCCGGTAATGAAATTTGTATGCAGAGAGTGACAGATGTCCCCCACAATGTCGCCCAGCCAAAGCGATAAAAATCAACCTTCTAAATACAAAGTGGGTATAGGGACTAGGTGGGCTTATAGGTTTGGCGGGAAGGCCATATTGGACGAACGAATGACAGGAGGGGATTCGATTGTGATACGTAGTTTTTCACCCACACTACGACACATGAACCAAAACAGCCATTGGAATTCTCACGCATACATCAACAAATGATCGAATCCCCTCCTGTCATTTCGTTTTCATTTTTCTACGGCACGGCTGTCAAATTGTTCGGGATAAGCCCACCTGTATAATAAACCCACTTTGTTCTAAATACATTATCCTTGGGCTGGAGCAAGGTGTTATAAATGACAAGGTGAAGTTGTTCAGAGCAAAATGACATTTCTCGACTTGACATTTCTCTTCAGGGGGCTCCGGTGTAAAAATCGGGGAGGGCTGTTGCCCGGTAATGAAATTTGTATGCAGAGAGTGACAGATGTCCCCCACAATGTCGCCCAGCCAAAGCGATAAAAATCAACCTTCTAAATACAAAGTGGGTATAGGGACTAGGTGGGCTTATAGGTTTGGCGGGAAGGCCATATTGGACGAACGAATGACAGGAGGGGATTCGATTGTGATACGTAGTTTTTCACCCACACTACGACACATGAACCAAAACAGCCATTGGAATTCTCACGCATACATCAACAAATGATCGAATCCCCTCCTGTCATTTCGTTTTCATTTTTCTACGGCACGGCTGTCAAATTGTTCGGGATAAGCCCACCTGTATAATAAACCCACTTTGTTCTAAATACATTATCCTTGGGCTGGAGCAAGGTGTTATAAATGACAAGGTGAAGTTGTTCAGAGCAAAATGACATTTCTCGACTTGACATATCTCTTCCGGGGGCTCCGGTATAAAAATCGCGGAGGGCTGTTGCCCGGTAATGAAATTTGTATGCAGAGAGTGACAGATGTCCCCCACAATGTCGCCCAGCAAAAGCGATAAAAATCAACCTTCTGTAATATCTTAGACATATGACCACGATGCGGCCACTGTGCTTCGTGTGTCAAACTTGATCATGACCGCTGTCATGATCATCGTGCGCGCGGCAATGAACAATAAACGTCATTCGTTTACGGATCGTCGTACCGGCAACATCTTCAGTCCTCTTCTGTGTCGGTTTATTTCTTCTGCCTTTATTCTTCTGCCTTCGGACTGTGCTCAGTTTGAGTTCATCGGTTGATTTGAATTAATTCAAATTAATTCTAATCATTACATCTCAGAAGTGGGATACGTCCTATCGACTACACCTGTTTTGCTGTTTGCACCCTCACGATAAAAAGTATAGCGAAAAGTGTGTGCGTGTGTATGTGTGTGCGAGGTGACGCCACGATCCGCCATCGCGATGCCTACAAAAGATGAGATGTTGTGTGCTCTTGAAAGTAAGGGCATAGAAGTCCCCGTTACGGCTTCTATTCCACAAATTCGGAATATGTTTTCTGAAAACGTTCTACAACTAACATCAGCGGAAGCAGTCGCAACAACCTCACGAGGTGAGATATGCCCCCCGTCGAGCACCGCCATAGCCGCCACCACCACCACCGCCGTAGCTACCGTCGCGGCAAATTGCGCATCCACCATTTTGAAAGGCGACAACGATACCGATTCTGCCACCATTTTGAGTGCTTCCGTAGCTTGTGCTCCCATCGCGCTTAACAATGAGAATTCTTCTTCGCTTCCTGCTAACGCCGACAACGAAAATGAACTCAACGAAATGCGACGACGCTTGGAACTTTTAGAGCTTCGCCAAAGGGTCCAAACCCTTGAATATCAATCGGGAAAATTTTCGGCAAGCGATTTGAAGCTAGATGGAATTATTGAGCCTTTTACTGGAGACGATGCATCAAAGTGCATCATTGAATGGCTTGACGAGCTAGATCATCACTTTTCTCTGTGCCGCGTCCAAGATTCTGATAAATTCTTCTACGTGTACCGTTTACTGAAAGGATCTGCTGCTATGGTCGCTAAAGCCTCTCGTGCTTCAACACTGCAACAATTAAAAGACGAGCTGGTTGCAAACTTTTATGTGCCACCCACGACCGAAGGCGTCTACCGACAGCTGCGTAACCGTCGTCTCTCGCCCCATGAGACAGCCCTGCGTTACGTATTAGATATGCAGCGAATCGCCAGTCGCGCATCCGTTCCTGAGCCTGAATTGATTAACATCATCTTCGAAGGGCTTGGCAGTCCGTCCCACACCGCTGGAATGCGTTTTCTGGTCGAAAAAGTGGAGGATTTGAAGCCACTTTTGAACAAGTTCGAGACGATTCGACCACGATATGTTGCTAAATCATCCGAGACGCCCTTTTCCAGTGATCGCAAACGGGTTACAACTAATCGTGGAACAACATCAACAACTGTCCGTTGTTTTAATTGCTCCCAGTTTGGACATCATCAGAGTGCTTGTACACGCCAACGCCGCCCACCAGGAGCTTGTTTCCGTTGCTTCCAGCTGGGACACAACTATAAAAGCTGTCCGAATGCTGAAACCAGCGCTGCTGCTTATCCGGATGCAGCCAAACGCGTTGATATCGATAATGCAGAAACACTGCCATTAAATGAATTGCACGAGGTGAGTGCTTCTTTTCTTAAGTCAGGGAAAATAATCATGACAGTCAAAGAATATTCCTTATTTGATACAGGTAGCCCAGTAAGCTTTATTAATGAGAAGATCGTACCTTTATGCCTGTTATCTGATCCAGTTCCTTCCAACTACAAAGGTTTAGGAAATTCGCATCTTTATACTCGTGGCCAAATACACTGCCGAATTCAATTCAGGGAGACGATTCTCCATCACATGTTTGTTATACTGCCACATACATCTATGGCATGGCCAATAATCATAGGGAAAGATCTACTTCCAGCACTTAATGTTCATCTTATGTATTTCAAAGATCACATCCCGTTTAAACGAACTTGCATTACAAAAGCTATAGAGGAACAAAAAAGGAACGTTAGCAAATCTGGTATATTAGATAATGCCTTTAGTGAAATCTGTGCTATTGATACATTTGAATCTGAATTTAAACTTGATACTGGCCCTTCTCTATCCCTCGAAGAGACTTCAACCATTTTGTCTATTTTTGAAAATTCTTATATAAATAATACTTCTAAAAATAATGAACTATCAAATCACTGTATGAAAATTAATCTAACTAATCAAACTCCTATTTTCACAAAACCTCGGAGATTATCATACGGGGAACGTAATCAAGTGAAGGAAATCGTTTCAAACTTACTTAAAGAAAAGGTTATAAGACCTAGCAATTCTCCTTATGCTTCGGCTCTGGTACTCGTGCGAAAAAAGAATGGAGAGGTTCGAATGTGCGTGGACTATCGACCGTTAAACAAAATTACTGTGAGGGATAATTACCCATTACCGTTGATTGAAACATGTTTAGAGCATCTTAGCAACAAAAAGTTTTTCAGTTTACTAGATCTCAAAAGCGGCTTCCACCAGATACGGATGGAAGAATCTTCCATTCCCTACACTTCTTTCGTCACCCCTGATGGTCAGTATGAGTACACCAAAATGCCCTTCGGTCTTAAGAATGCCCCCTCTGAGTTCCAGAGATTTATTAACTCCATTCTTCGTGAATTTATCGATGATGAAAAAGTGGTCGTCTACTTGGACGACATTATAATAGCCTCCTTGGACTTTCAGTCTCACTTAAAAACCCTTCAGGCAGTTCTAGAGAGAATCAAACAATGTGGCCTTGAGCTTCGCGTTGACAAGTGTAAATTTGCGCATCAAGAACTTGACTATCTAGGATACAAAGCAAATGCTTTCGGTATTCGACCTAGTGATCGGCACATTCAAGCCATTAGAAATTATCCGATGCCTATTAATGTTAAACAACTCAGAAGATGTTTAGGACTCTTCTCTTATTTTCGACGCTTTGTCCCTTCGTTTTCTTGCATTGCTAAACCACTCACTAACTTACTTCAAAAAGATGAATTATTTAACTTTGATACAAGCTGTTGTGAAGCATTTGAAACATTGCGAGAGAAACTTACTCAATCCCCTATCCTTGCTATTTTTGATCCCAAAAAGGAGACTGAGCTTCATTGCGATGCCAGCTCGTTCGGCTTTGGTGCTGTATTATTACAGAAACAAGAAGATAATAAACTTCATCCTGTAGCTTATTTCTCGAAGACAACATCAAAAGAAGAGGCAAAGTTGCATAGCTACGAGCTAGAGACGCTTTCCGTTATCTATGCACTTAAAAGATTCCATGTATACGTACATGGGTTGCCTTTAAAAATCTTTACTGACTGCAATTCATTGGTCGAAACCTTAAAAAACAGGAATGCATCGGCTAAAATAGCAAGATGGTCTTTGTTTTTAGAAAACTATGATTACACAATTCATTACCGATCTGGAACTTCTATGGCTCATGTAGACGCTCTAAGCCGAACTGAAGCCGTTGGAGCAATCAGCGACTTAGATCTTGATTTTCAACTTCAGATTGCTCAATCCCAAGACCCCTTAATAAATACCCTACGACAAAAACTTGAAGCTGGTTCTGTTCAAGGATTTATCCTCCAAGATGGTTTGGTATATCGTCAGTCTTCCACAAATCATCTTCAATTATATGTGCCACGAGAAATGGTAGACAATATTATCCGACACAATCACGAAAAGATTGGTCATCTTGCCATCAGCAAAACTTGCCAAACCATTAGCCAACACTATTGGTTCCCTCATATGAAACCAAGAGTTGAGAACTTTATTAAAAATTGTTTAAAATGCATCGTCTATTCAGCACCTCCAAGAACTAACAACCGAAATATGTACAGTATTCCAAAGACACCCGTACCATTCGACACGTTGCATATTGATCATTTAGGACCCCTACCCAACATTACATCTCGCAAGAAATATATATTGGTTGTCATAGATGCCTTCACCAAATTTACAAAACTATACGCTACCGCTACAACTAATACTAATGAAGTATGTGAAGCTCTCACTCAATATATGTCATATTATAGCAGACCGAAGCGAATTATAAGTGACCGTGCAACATGCTTTACTTCAACCGCATTCAAAGAGTTTGTTGATTCTAATGATATCACTCATGTTCTTAATGCAACGGGTTCCCCCCAAGCGAACGGGCAGGTGGAACGTGTTAATCGTGTACTTCGCCCCATTCTAAGCAAATTATGCAATTCTTCTGACCATTCTGATTGGAGTTCGCATTTGAGATCCGCTGAACATGCCCTCAACAATACTGTCCATAGTTCCACAAACTTTCTTCCTTCGATTCTTCTTTTCGGCATTGAGCAACGAGGCCAGATCTTAGACGAATTACATGAATTCCTTAATGATAAGCATGTTACAACAAACCGTGACTTAAACCTTCTTCGTTCTGAAGCGTTATCTAACATTGAATATTCACAATATCGAAACGAACAATACGTAGCCAATAGAACCAAGCCAGCCCCTAGTTTCTCTGAAGGAGATCTGGTAGCTATCAAATACACAGATTCCACTAATGCAAATAAGAAACTCGTCTGCAAGTTCCGCGGCCCTTATATAGTTCATAAAGTACTTCCCCACGACCGTTATGTAATTAGAGATGTTGATGGATTTCAGATCACGCAGATGCCTTATGACGGAGTTTTAGAGGTAGACAAACTTAGGAAATGGTCTAATAACATATAACATGATGTATTACTAGACAGCATTGTATTGCTTTAATTAGAATAGAATTGAGGTCAATCCTAGGTCAGGATAGCCGAGCTGTAATATCTTAGACATATGACCACGATGCGGCCACTGTGCTTCGTGTGTCAAACTTGATCATGACCGCTGTCATGATCATCGTGCGCGCGGCAATGAACAATAAACGTCATTCGTTTACGGATCGTCGTACCGGCAACATCTTCAGTCCTCTTCTGTGTCGGTTTATTTCTTCTGCCTTTATTCTTCTGCCTTCGGACTGTGCTCAGTTTGAGTTCATCGGTTGATTTGAATTAATTCAAATTAATTCTAATCATTACACTTCTAAATACATTATCCTTGGGCTGGAGCAAGGTGTTATAAATGACAAGGTGAAGTTGTTTAGAGCAAAATCAAGGTGTGTTTATTAAGGAGGTGAATTGTTAGCGCTTTTTCCGGGCGCCATCATTGAGAATTGTTATGTCAAATCGCATACAATTTTCTATACTCCCCTCCAGCCCTCCCCGATTTTAATACCGAAGCCCCCAGCATTGTTATGTCAAGTCGTGAAATGTCAATTTGCTCTGAAGCACTTCACCTCCTAATATCCATACACCTTGAGCAAAATGACATTTCTCGACTTGACATTTCTCTTCCGGGGGCTCCGGTATAAAAATCGCGGAGGGCTGGTGCGGGGTAATGAAATTTGTATGCAGAGAGTGACAGATGTCCCCCACAATGTCGCCCAGCAAAAGCGATAAAAATCAACCTTCTAAATAGATTATCCTTGGGCTGGAGGGAGGTATAAAAAATTGTATGCGATTTGACATAACAATACTCAATGATGGCGCCCGGAAAACGCGCTAATAATTCACCTTCTTAATAAACACACCTTGGCTCGAAGTCACCAATTTTTGACAGTGTGCATCAATTTTTGTCTCGAAGGCGTCAATTTTTGACAGTGTGCATCAATTTTTGTCTCGAATGCGTCAATTTTTATCAGTGCGCATCAATTTTTGTCTCGAAGGCACCAATTTTTGTCTCATGGTCACCAATTTTTGTCGCTTGTTCATTAAATTTTGCCTCTTAATATATCAACATGAGTTTACCTGATTTGACGCGTAGTTAGGGTTATTTAATTGTAGTAACATTTAGTTTCAATAAAAATCTGTGGTTTATGAATATTTTCTTGGGATTTTAAGGAAAATGCTTCAACATTTTTGACTAAATTTCAGGTACGTAGATCAACACAGCTGATTGCTTTTGAACAATGAATATACTTTGTACTCCTTAATCGAAAATGGCAGTACAATAATAAACCGTACGGATTGCGAGAACTATTTTAGGAATTTATTTAACTATTTGCCAAGATTGCCGGTCTCGTAATACAATCGTCAACTCGTACGACTTACATTATAACATGCCCGTCATGGGTTCAAGCCCCAAATGAACCATGCCGCCATACGTAGGACTGACTATCCTGCTATGGGGGGATTAATAAGTCGCTGAAAGCCAAGCCCACAAGTTGTGGTACAGGCAGGCTTTGATCGAAAATGGTCGTTGAGCCAAAAGAAGAAGATTTGCCACGATGCCAAAATGAAGAAATAATCGAGGATTAACCTTCTCTCAATTGTTTTGATATTATTATAAATAAGACGTAAAACTTTGTGAAATATTGAATTCCTGAATTTATTCCTTTGCATTGTATAACCTCTTTAATTTTGTTTTGCATTCTGGAATTTTAAAATATTAAAATAACGAAAAAATACCAAGAGACAAAAATTTGTGACCATTGGACAAAAATTGGTGCCTTCGAGACAAAAGTTGATGCGCACTGACAAAAATTGACGCCTTCCCGTAGCAATAGACGATGCGCAATCTCAGATTGCGCATTTATTCGTTTTATCAAAATATATGTCATTTCGCGTAGCCAACCCTGAGCTATAAACGTCATTTCCATACAATTTCAGATTGCGCCAAGATTGCGCATAAATTTTCAAGATTATATGTCCGAGATATATATATATTTTTTGACAGATAAATATATCAAATCGACCCGTTTGACAGATAAATATATGCGCAATCTGAGATTGCGCATCGTCTATTGCTACGGTTCGAGACAAAACCCAAGCGGAAATTTTCGGACGATAACTCATACACTCTCATAATTTGACAAGCAATATATGACTGTATGTGTGGTTCTTCCTTTCGAACCATTCCAAGCCAAGCGTTAATGCAGGTTATGTGTATTTCTTTTTGTGTATTATGTTTAGTTTTATTTAAATCAGTTGTGTTCTTTCGTATCGTATCATTCATATAAAAACCAACAATGTGAAAACTATTTAACCTCAAAATGTCTAACGCTAGACGTGCGATGAAGATAGCAAATATGCCATTGCACGCGGTTGTTGTTATGTGCCGTAAAAAGTCTGAATCTCGTACACGATTTCGTTTGTCAAATCGTGCACGAAATGTCAATCGAAAACACAGCCGAAAAGTGCCATTTTCATTCGCTTGGGAAATTGATGCACACTGTCAAAAATTGACGCCTACGAGACAAAAATTGATGCACGCTGTCAAAAATTGACGCCTACGAGACAAAAATACATGACTTACGGCCAAAATTTGACGGCAACGGCTGTAATACACGATGCGCAATGTCAGATTGCGTATACAAGGTGGAATGTATAATGAGGTGTAGTTATAGCGCTTTTGGCGATCCCCCCCCTGGGCTCCGATTTTGACAGATGGTTTTCCGCTGGTATATGTATTGATGGGTTTTTTTACGTTTTGCATGGTCCATATTTGGTGGAGATCAATTTGGGTGAATATTTTAGTTGATTAGAACACAGCCCGTGATTTCCAATGAAAATTTTCCTTGGAGAACTTGAAACGTTCGCCAAACGCGGAAAACTAACTGTCAGTTTTCTTCGTCGATTCTTCTTCCACCTAGCTGTCAAAACGGGCTTATAACTTGACCTGTTATATTTACGGTCCTTGTGCGTATATATTCGTTTTATCAAAACATATGTTATTTCGCGTAGCCAACCCTGAGCTATAAACGTCATTTCCATACATTTTCAGATTGCGCCAAGATTTCGCATAAATTTTCAAGATTATATGTCCGAGATATATAAATTTTTTTTGACAGATAAATATATCAAATCGACCCGTTTGACAGATAAATATATGCGCAATCTGAGATTGCGCATCGTGTATTGTTACGGTTAGGCTCCTGTATAAAAAAACAGTGATGGCGGGTGCGGGTTAATTAAATTTGTATGCAGAGTGGCAGATGTCTCCCACAATCTCGCTCAGCAAAAGCGATACAAATCAATCTTCTAAATTCATTATCCTTGTACACGACCCGAAAACTTTTTGACGTAAAGTTTCCAGATTTTTGAGTTTTTGCCTCAAGTGTCGGATCGTGTATCGAGGCCTTCATATCCTCATTATTTTACCTTCTATCTTTCAGGGACCTAGGTCTCGCCCGACAAAAAGTAGCTCAATTTCGCTCGTTTTTGATGCAAAATTTCACTCTTTGTTAATCACAGTAGCTCATTGCACTTAGTCAACTTGCCTGTAATTTTGTTTAAAACCGTAAAAAATAAGTTAAAATGTATTAATTTTTTTGAGTTTTGCATTTATTTAGCTCTTCTACAAACTGGTCTACTTTTTATCACACGAGATCAAGGATAATGTATTTAGAAGGTTGATTTTTATCGCTTTGGCTGGGCGACATTGTGGGGGACATCTGTCACTCTCTGCATACAAATTTCATTACCCCGCACTAGCCCTCCCCGATTTTTATACCGGACCCACAGAAGAGAAATGTCAAGTCGAGAAATGTCATTTTGCTCTGAACAACTTCACCTTGTCATTTATAACACCTTGCACAAGGTGTCTTTATTAAGGAGGTGAATTGTTAGCGCGTTTTCCGGGCGCCATCATTGAGTATTGTTATGTCAAATCGCATACAATTTTCTATACCCCCCTCCAGCCCTCCCCGATTTTAATACCGGAGCCCCCAGTATTGTTATGTCAAGTCGTGAAATGTCAATTTGCTCTGAAGCACTTCACCTCCTAATATCCATACACCTTGACCTTGCACGAGATGCCGTCACTTGCGACAACTGTCTCAGTTTGTATTCTCGTGGGATGTAAAAGCGCATTAGGATCTTTCTTGAATTGTAAACATAAAACTAAATGAGGTAAATGTCAAATCGCAAGCATATTATACTTTTATTCTCTTGTCAATTCCTGATGTGCGACACAATCTGTTTCGTATATTGACTTTTTTCTAATGCTGTGGAGTTCTCCATTATCGTAATATAAAAGGGTAAAACGTGAAAGCACCTAACACTACTTTAATGAACTCAGTTCGGATAATCTATGTTATCCATTTTAGTACTGGGATTTACTTTAGATGTATTCTCTTCAGCAATGCAGTGGCCAAATTGCTTTAAATATTATTCAATCTAGTGTAAGATCTTCAATAATATAGTTTGTCATCTTAGACCTGTATCGTTTCATCCAGAACAGCTAATAGAAATACCGTTTAGCGATTCTGTGAAGTTCATTCAGTTGTGTGCATTTTAGTGTGTGTGAACGTAATGTGGTCTTTTTTCTCACGCGATTCGTCTAAAGACTTCCCTTATGAAATTGGTGATCCAGTGCAACAGTTCAACACCAAGAGTATCTGGAGTCTGTTCCGTGGCAAACGAAAAGGTTCAAACGATGAGGTGTCGGTCTTTACCTACGATATCAAAAATGGTTCAGATATTAAGCTGGAACTAGCTAGGGCCGCACTTAAGCGGCTCAAAACGCTCCGCCATCCCAGCATATTGCAATTTCTGGACAGTCTGGAATCCGACAAAGTCTTATACGTGGCAACCGAACCGGTCGAGCCTCTAGGAACACATATCGGCAATCTAGCTGCTCAAGGACCTCAGCGCGATTTGTATTTGGCCTGGGGTATATTTCAAATCACGGTAAAGTATTATTTTGTAAGCAAGAATCCCTTCTAATTTTTTAACATCGAATCTATATTGTTGTTTGTTTGCTCTTCATTAATGAAATATATGAATGGATAACGAGTAGCTTTAAAGGTGAATGAGCAAGACATATAAAGTTGATAAATAAGTCAAATCAGTCTCAAACTATTGGTTGATGTTGTTTCAAAATTTGTTTCCTTTGCATCTGCCCTGTATGATAGCAGTAAAACCGAGCCGCTTTTCCTGAATAATAATAAAACTTAATTATCAAGGTGTAATAGTCCAATGCAGAGATGTCAAACATACTGCCCGAGGGTCACATGTGGTCCGCAAAGCTTTTCAATACGGCCCGCGCAGAACTTTGACAGTTATATGAATGAAACTGAAGTAAATTGTAGATTACGAGACAGAAAAATTGAGGAACTATTTTTTATCCACTGAGGAAGAAGATTTCGACATTCAGTATCAATAGTTCGATTAACGAAGTGTGATGTGAGTTATTCATTCAGTGGCTGTTTTATGGAAGATATCCGCGAAGATGGCATCCCAAGCGCCACAGATTAAGCTTAAACGACTGGAAAATTGAATATCCATAGAAAAAAAAATGAAAGCTCCACAGCTTCATTGGTTTGATCAATAGATGGCGTATTACAACTCATCATTATGTTGCTATCCTTTTCTTGCAATGTGTTTCGACAAGTTTCATCTTATCATGACTTATATAGCCCTCTAACTTTCTGAGCAAAAATCTATATGAATGGTCGTGTGGTCAGATACGTGGGTATCAACACCAACGACCATTACTCAAATCTCACTTGCTTCAGTGCTGGTGGTTTCTGTTGGAGTTTAGTATATAAACAAGCGTATCGCCGTTCTAGTTCCAGCGATGCATAACTTTAATGCGAAACCATACAACAGTACAGAGGAAATGAGAAAGCTCTCCTCCAAGCGATGAAGCTCCACTGGTTGGGGTATCCCACCAACAGAGAGCGCCACCAGCTTTTTCGCTATTTTTAGAATGCATGAGTCGTTTGCCGTCTGCTAAACGAAGTCTTTCTATATTCCGTTTAGGTAGAGAACTTGAGTCGTTTAGAAGCCGTTTAGTGGTCGTTTAGTGGATTTGTGGCTCTTGGGATGTAGCATATGCTTTAGTTCTTGTTTGCTGACGGTTCTCAAAAGCCGGACTTATATTTTCCCATATTTTCACCTATTTTCTGACTTTGAGGTTTTAGGAAAAAAAAAAACTCGGAAACCATGTATCGGAATACCATTTTCTTCATTTCATTGATGAGGGTACCCTTTAGCTAGGCTTCTACAAAATTCTGGCCGATATCTTTAAAAATATCGAAAATTCAAGCCCTTCAAAAAGGTGTGAATTGTATGAGGCCGATTGAAAGTTGAAAATCTCTTTTCCTTAAAAAAGAAATAGCCACACATCTAGCCATTATTTGACGATATGGTAATAAAATGATGAGTTATAGTTATTATTTATAGGCATTGCGGCATTTGTTTTTCGTGTGTCGATATGTTGAGGTGATATACGAGGTCAAAAGAATCGTCCAGGTTGCCTCAAAGTTGGCATGTATCTGGAACATTGCATGAGAACGATAAAATGTCTGAGTTAGGGAAACCACCACTAAAGTATAATATGAGTAAATGTTAACTGCTTTACGTTATTAAATTGTATTTCCATATTTGTAATTTGTACACAATTAAAGATGGTGGAGTATTTGTCGTAAATAGGTTTATACAAGGCTTCGAAAAAGTGTAGATACGATTCTAGGTCAAAGAATAGATTTTTATAATTTTCTCCGATCGAAAACGCCATGTGGCGTAGTGGGTGATGGAGAAAACAAAAACTGGGCGAATAGCTTAAAACATCCAAATGAATGAATATTTTTTACTCAAATCCGGCCCGCGACCCAAAACGAGTTTGACATCACTGGTCTAATGAATTCTTAATTTTAATGACTATAAAAATTAATTCAAATATTTGACATTATTTATTATAAAACTCCGGGGTATTTCGGTTTAAATCCAAAGTATTCTGTTCGGGCATATACAATATAAATTTATTTATAATATAAAATGTTCATTCTTCTTGAACATGAGTGAACGTACCAATTCTTTATATCTATTTACTGATTTCAGCGTGCATTATCATTTCTAAATAATGATGGCAACCTGAGACACAACAATGTATCGATATGGTCGGTATTTATCAATACATCAGGCGAATGGAAATTGGGTGGACTGGAGTACGTATCCTCGGCTGAATTACCTGTTGTCCCACCGATAAAAATACCACCTTCTTTGGAAATTTATGATCCACCGGAAAAGAATGACGCTAGCAAAATAAAAACGGCTACAAAATGTTCGAGTGACATGTGGGGTCTCGGTTGTCTGGTGTGGGAATCCTTCAATGAACCTTTGAAAACACGAGGACACCTTAAAAATATCGAAAGGGTAATGTAACTAATCTCATGCACATTTTCTACTATACCAATAGTTATGATTTTTATCTTTGTGGTATTTTACCTCTCTGTAGATCCCAAAATCGTTAGCTCCATTATATTGTGAACTTGTTGGTGCCACACCTGCTAATCGACCAAATCCCGCTGATGTTATCACCAAATGTCGCAAACCTGGCGGATTCTTCAAAAATGACTTAGTTGATTCCTTACTTTTTCTGGAAGAAATTCAAATCAAAGATAAGATTGAGAAGATGCGATTTTTTAGCTCCCTCACTGCGCAAATAGATAATTTTCCTGACAATGTTTGTAGGTGAGTGTTTTCATATTTTCGCTCCTAGCATTACCAAAATTAAGCTCCTCATTTTTTTCATAGGTACAAAATTCTTCCGCAACTTATAACAGCCTACGAGTACGGTGATGCTGGTTCTGCTGTTTTAGCTCCAATGTTTAAGGTAATGTGTCGAACTATGGCAGATTAAGTACAGTCTTCTTTCGTTTTATTATTTCACTGCAGTCTTTCCCCGAGTTATGCGACACTCGAGTAACGCGAATTCGAGCTACGCAAATTTTAAATTTTTGACAGTTTAGATGTCAAATCTGTACAATTTTCTCTATCAATTGTTAAATGAAAAATAATTTGCGTTTTTTAAAGTGTTAAATCACAAAAAAAAAAACAGAAATAACCCATATACACCTATTGCATCCAATCAAAAATCATTATTAATCAAGTATATTTTGGCTATAAAACGTGATATTCGACTAGCGCGAAAATCCGAGTTACGCGAATGTCTCCGGAACGCATTATTCGCGTAACTCGGGGAAAGACTGTAGTTGATAAACTCGGGTTCATATTGCTTTATGTTCTCACTTTATACTTGTGATCGTCCAGGCGATATTGGAAATTTGTAAGAAATTTCTCTTACTGGAATCGTTCGAGCTAAGAAGCCTTACCTTGGATAGGGGGATACTCCCAGCTCATGAATAAAGAAACGTGCAACTTCATTTACTGTCTATACCAATTTATCTTTATTTCACAAAACCCCTGGTTTATATCTTAGAATTATTTGTGTGTGTTGGTTGTGTACGTATATTTTGTGTCGATGTGTAGGTGTGATGCATTCGTATATGATATATGCGTATATGCTATTTGTATTTGTCTTGAAATCTTTCGCGTTACGCTAAGATGTTGTGACCTTTGCGTCTTGGGGTGTTATCCTACAGGAATCAATTATCGCTACGCAATTGCATGTTACATCATGCAGTCTGTTTCCTATTTGATCTTCTCGCGCTGTACGGACCTACGCTGACACTTTTTATTGCCCTACGCTTACCGATGAAGTACTGGGCCGTTCCAAAAGTGCATGTGTATTTAGACCAACGAAAATGATTCCATACTATAAGTTACTGTTAGGTTCTATGTTCCCATTTGCTGCATTTATCAGTTATGTTTCAAATGGGATTTGACTACTCTGCTGTTTTACCGGATTTGTCATAGTTTTAACTATTTGAACTGTAAAATGTGATAGTTTCCAGAGGTTCTATGATTATACAAAGTTGTACAGCAGACATGCTACACCAGGACGGGCATGTAATTGAGTCTTGCGTGTTGAGGAGATTACCACGGAACCGGACATTCAGTCAAACAAGGATTATTTTTTGAAAGATCCGGTTCACCACTTTGCTGAGAGAAATAGAGGCGAATGATCGAATGGCCAAGTGAGCAAGTGGACAAGAATCATTTTTCGGATCATCATTCTGTTCTCCCCAGATAGTGGGCATACTTTTTTGATCTTACACATACATGATTATATATACAGGCGTCCCCCGAGTTACGACCCCCTCGAGTTACGACGATTCGCAGATACGACGATTTTGATTTTGACAGTTAAAAGTTGTCATTGACAAGATAATGATGTATTTTTTGAATATCTGGGCTGATAACCGTTATACACACATTTCCAAAGATTCCACAACTACCCTATCTTGAATATCTGTATTGTGTACGGTTTTTAAAATTTAATTATTTCATTATCAAACATTATTTTAAATAAAATACATGATATCATAAATTCCAACTCTTCAACTTCGGTTATAAACTTAACATTCATAGATATTCGACATACGACTTTTTCGACTTACGCCTTGATTTGGGACATTTTTTCGGTCCCAAATATAGTCGTATCTCGGGGGACACCTGTATACCAAAACTAGAAAGTATGACCGGTTGCACCACCTGATCCAATCCGACTCACAGCTTTTGTTTCGACCATCCATAACGATCATCCTATTAAGTCGTGTGTAGACGAATATCATATTTGATAGCAATATGTCCAATTGTTTGGAGATATATGCTTTCGAGGTGTGAATTGTAAATTTATTCAGCTGGGCTCTTTGGCGCTTATCGTGTGGATGCAGATTTAACGATTTCATTGTTCACTTGTAGATCATGATGAAGATATAGCTACCTCTCTGCAGCTGGTTCGCTCGTTAACACGCTGAGCGCTGCATATTCGCCTCTTCGGACATACTGTATACGTGAAAGTTCGATCTTTTTAGTACGTTACACTCCATAAAAAAATTTAAATTGGATAATTTATGTAACTTGTTTTTTTGTTAGGCATTTTATAGAACAAAAAAGTTTTGTTATTAACTTTGATGTTTTAACCGGTATGTTTTAATTTGTTTTAGTTTTTGAGTTTTTTAGGATTATATGGTTCCTTTTTATTGTTTCTTCAGTTTGCATTTTTTTTTATTTTTCTTGTGCATATCCTTCGCCTTTTCCGATATTATGTATCTTTGTGGATACACACTAGACTATCTAAATATATTGCCGAAATAAGGAATGTCTTTGTAAATAACGTTTCAGGATTTAAAAAAATACTACACGTGTATAACGACCTCCTTCATCTGTTTTTGGTCATTTTGGACCTTATACACGCTAAAATACAGTCAGTTGTAATTTTGTTGTATCCGTTTTTGTAAGTAAACGCGCCCTAAAAAGTTTTCTTCAACAAACAAACATATAGATTTGTTTCTTTTGCAACAAAACTACAGTTTCCTAGACCTGGGCATAATGATAAATTCCAGCGGAGCGTAGCAGACTAACAACTCCGGAACCGGCTTCGCACCAACTGCTCCGAACCAAAGTCTTAGGACTAATGTTTCAATGGAGACGGTATTGTAGGATAGCCTAAAAACATAAAATAGTTTCTCGCTTGCATGGAATAGTGATGGGTAACCCGGAATGGAGTCAGGGATCTACTCCCACTCTGGTGTGCAAAATATGAATCCAACTCCGTATCATAACCGGATTAGTCCGGAACAGTCTGGATCAATCTGGATCGTACATATTATCGAATAATATAAGGCATCGGCCTTACTGAACAGGGAGCGCACTCATGAAGAATAGTCTGTGCAATAATGAACAGTCATTTTGGGAATTAACAATACAGGGTTTCACACTGTATATCAAGACCGCGGGACTCCTTCCCGAATCTGTCTTAGCCAATTCCAAGATTGCGGTATGATGCTTGAAAACGCTGATGATTTTTACACGTTTAATCTTTATGTACATTAGTGTACTGGAAACACTCAATTTATGATGGTTTGATAATGTAATGAAATGGTAATGATATTAAATAAATTTATACGTATGCATTATTGCATATTTTACAAACTAAAATATTTTATCAATTTTATTAAGCAACTTGAAATGTTTAAATAGCCTTAATTGCTAAAAATGCAAAAATGCACTCGAAATGCATTACTATGGAATATAGGAAAAATTTTCTCAGTGTACGTAGCACCATAAGGCATCTTCTATCCAAATTTGAGCAAATTCGGTCCAGAGCATCATTTTTAACAAAATATGAACATCATTATATCTTGAAACCGATAAAGGTGTAGCATATCTGCTAAACAGAACTTATTATAAACCACACTATCACCTATAGACACATTGTAACACACTCCAGAAAGCCAAATCACACTATTGCAACACATTCATTATATTACATCAGCAAATCAATCCACACCATAGCAAGATACCCAGACCATACCGTCCTTAGAAAAAAAAACCATTGCGACACATTTATCGAAAACAACCAAAACGCGCAATATAAGAAATTTAAGCGTTACTGCAGCAAAGTAGACAAACAGAGAACGCATAGCAACTTATCGCTAAAATTGCAGCATAGGCACATAATGACAGAAACCTCGCTCCGATACAATGTGCACAAAACACATTTCAAAACCAAATGTACAAAACTTATAGAGTATAAATTTAAAAAAAAATCCGACCGTGGCAGGTCAGATTTGTTCGGACTGTCAAGATAGTTACGTTACGCTGCACAAAAACTTCGCCTTCCAACTTATTTCAAGAGTTTAGTTATGTAAGGTAAACTTAAAGGTAAGGCTTCTAAATTTCAAAGTTTCCATTAAAGGAAACCCCTTCAGGGTTTTTATGATCGCCTGAACGATCAAGAGGTGAGAAGTCCGCTTCGAACAAAGTATTATTCTACCTCGATACATGTCAGCGAAACACTGATCTACCGCGACGGTACTCGTTGATCGATGTACAGTTGTACCGTATGTACGCTCATCACATTACATGGCGACCGTAACAATCTTTCGAAAACATTACAAAGGAAAAGTAAGGGGAAGAAGAGGGTGTATGGGGTAAAAGGAACAAAAAATTATACCCTGAGCTATCAACTATGCGGCAAATCTGGCGTTAATCAACGTTGCGTTGCATCACGATGTACATACAAGCAAATACAGTACAAAATTGCCGTTCAATTTGATTTATAAGACATTTTTAACTTTTTTTTCAGTTGGGTCGGCTTTTAGACGAAGGCGAATATCAGAAGCGAATAGTGCCATGTGTAGTCAAGTTATTTGCTTCAACTGATCGTGTAACGCGCTCACGTTTGCTACAGCAACTCGATTTGTTTATTTCGCACTTGCAACCAAATGTAGTGAATGATCAAATCTTTCCTCAAATTGCACATGGTTTTCTAGATACTAATCCGACTATCAGGGAACAAACCGTGAAGGTAAGGTTTATCTTATTATTAAATTACAATTGATTAAGCAATACGGCAAAGCCGTCCCTACTGAATAAAAAATTACAATTGATAGTTAATTTGGTCCTATTTTATTTATTACATTTTTCCATAGTCAATCATCCATTTAGCGCCTAAACTTAGTTATAACAACCTGAATGTAGAAGTGTTGCGTCATTTTGCTCGACTTCAGTCGCGAGACGACCAGGGCGGTATTCGAACAAACACCACTGTTTGTCTTGGTAAAATCGCACCCCATCTACATCCACAAGTAAGAGGAAATCAACTAATACTGGATAATGTTGGTATTTGTAAATTGTTTCGGAATTTTTCATAATTTTTCAAAGGTGCGGCAACGTGTACTTGTGTCTGCCTTTATTCGAGCTATGCGTGATCCATTTCCACCGTCGCGAGTAGCAGGAATATTAGCTCTCGCAGCTACTCAGCAGTACTTTTTGTTGAATGAAGTTGCTATACGTATACTACCAGCACTTTGCCCACTTACAACAGACCCTGAGAAATCGGTCCGCGATCCTGCCTTCAAAACACTCCGTGGATTTTTGGGCAAGCTGGAAAAAGTATCAGAAGACCCCAGTCTACGCGAGAGCATGGGTGAGTAATGTGTTGCTGAATGTTTGATTGTTCTTGCACTGCTATTCTTGCTGCTTTTCAATTCTCAACCTCACATTACAGAGGCTGATGTTCATACAGCGACTCCGTCGCTCGGTAATGCTGCTGCAACATGGGCTGGGTGGGCAGTGACAGCAGTTACTGCCAAATTCTACCGCAGTCAAAGTGATACTGCCCGACCGAAGCCACCACTTACGGGTAAAACCTTGAGTAAGCCTGCTTCTTTGGGTATGTAGCAACCTTTTGATTTATGTACTTTACCTTATTCAGGCAACAATCAATCCGCTTCTACAATCTACGTCGTCTTACTCGCTTTTTTAATCTCTATTTTCGCTTATGATGTCTTAGATTTGGCTTTAAAATTATTTTCGTTTTTTGTAAATTTGTTGTTGAAGTGATAAGTAGTTATTGGCTGGTATTATTGAATCCGTTCGTAGCGGCGGCGTACGTCCCGACACTCATTTTCCTAACGTACTAGATGGCTGCTGCGTAGCTCTTTACCGCGGCGTTGTAGGACCGGGCACAAGAAATGTGTTGCCATTCCTTAAGTTTCATGTGAGCGCCTACGTTCCCGCTACGAATGGTTTCGATGATACCAGCTATTGACTTATTTTTGACTTTCTTCTTCTTCGTTCTTTTGGCCTGTCTGTACCTCTTGTGGGGTTGGCTTTCAATGACTTATGGATTACCCTCCATAGCAGGATTGTAAGTCCTACGCATGGCGGCACGGTCCATTTGGGGTTTGAACTCATCACGGACATGTTGTTAAGTCATACAAGTTGACGACTGTACCACGAAACTGGCTAAATTTTTGGCCCCAACGTCCAAAACCCACGGGGTCCTCCTTGCTAATACAATGCCATATTCTATCAACTGTTATGGATTATGTACTAAAGATTCCGGAGCCCCTCATTGACGGGGCCCCCCGCAATTGCTTACTTTTCTTACCGTTAAATACGCCACTGACAAACATAGGTATTAAACTCAATTCTTCAAAATTCAAAATATTACGATTTTGCGTGTTTTGGTGTTGTTGGCAGTACATTTCTCGAATTCGAACACAGTGGATTCTCGCATATCGAGTGTAATCGTGGTAAATTTGAACCGTTTCAACAATATGACATGCATTACGCTCCATTCAGAATTTTGTTCATAATTGTTCACGGTGAAAAATAATGGCCAGCGGGGAATGATAAGGAAAAGAATTTAATTCATTTTTGAACTTGTTTTTTAGTCTCAATAGTTGGGGAATTTAATTCCCTTTGTTTCCATTTGGTGTACGATGAGTAATATTCCGATTAATGTTCTATGAAATATAGAGAAAAAAATTCACGTTCACACGCATTTCCATATGATTCTCTGCTTTGCTATCGGCGAAAAAATAATGGTCAGCGGGGAATCACAAAAAATGCATGCATTTATTAAATTTAATATTTTTTATAGTCCAGATAGTTCGGGAATTGAATATCCTTTCTTTTGGTGTACGATGAGCCAAATTCTAATACAAATTTATTGAAATATAGCAAAATAACCAAAATTTCACGTTCACTTCCACGCAAAGTCTAAAGCGACCTTTATGCGGGAGACTTTTTCCATAACAGTAGGTGACCGCTAACTGCGAGATGAACAAACTTTAGTTAGCGAACAATATTCACCAACTGGAGTGACATTTCTATGGATTGATTATTTTCATTGGTGTTGACTTGAACGAACATATCTTACTTATTTACAAATCCGGCGCTACAACCGCTTTGCGGTCTTGGACTGCCTCAGGAGTGTCCGAAACCGCTCACGATATCGCGCCTTCGTCTGCCAATCGGTTATCCTGGCCTTAATGGCGGACGTCTTCACGCCATCTTGTCACCTCAATTTGGGCCTACCACGCCTCCTTTGTCTTTGTGGACGGCCTGCGTACAGCATGGTCAGCCCAACGGCGCCTGGCGAGCTTGATACGCTGCACGACAGTTAAGTCGGCGTAATCTCGTATAGATCGTCATTATAACGGCTCATCCATTGTCCTTCCACACATACGGGGCAGAGTATGCTTCGGAGCATTTTCCTCTCGAACGCGGTTAAGAGGGTTTCGTTAGATTTGGACAGCATACATTAGTGATGGGCAAAACGGCACATTTGTGAACATTGCGAATTTGTGCAAAACGGCACACAATAATGCACATTTGCGATGAAATTCTCTTCACGAGATTCTGAATGTTTAATGTTTTGACGTTTAAGTGTTTTTTGTATTTGTATGAAAAGAAAAGAATTGCTTCCAATATCAAAATGTGCTGGTATAAATTTATAGTAGTCGATTAAAAAATGGAAAATATTACAAAAAAATTGACGTTGTGTTGCTAGACATTTCCTGCTAGATTTGTTTGAATACTAGAAAAAGAAGCCAGTTTAATTATAATTCAACAATTGTTTGAAGTAAATATTCTTCAGCACAAATTATCTTTTTTATCTAGCAGTTGAACGTCCAAATATTTATGACATTTTCCATGTTTTAAGCGACTCCAATAAATTTATACATATAAACATTAATTATCCCGCATAATGAGTAAGGCACTGTCACAGATCAAACTTGTTGTGTGGGGTTCCACTGCATTTTGTTCGAGGGACCTTTTCTAGTAGAGTACCAGATTTCCAATTGTTTCCTGAAGTTGATGTTTTATAATTGTTCGATAACTCCTATGCTTTTTGTTATTCCCACACTGATTAGTGTAATGAATGATAACTTTGATTACATCATTTCTGATGATTTAAATATATATATATATAAAATATATAAATATAAATATAATATAATTTATATATTTAAATATATAAATATATATATATCGTATCCTGAATGTATATCGTAATCCGCTCGATATATAAATATATATATCGAACCTTGTCTCACTCTTTGGCATGTCTTTTCCCGATTCCGTCATTCTGGTGGAAAAGAACCTATATCGTTTTGTAGCATCGTCCATTGACCCCAAATGGTCCTGACATCCTGGGTGTAAAGCCGTATTCCTCCTCCCTATTAATTCCAAACAACCCTTCTGTCGTTTCAACTCTTTCTTCTCCTTGCTGATCTGCTTCAGCAAGCTGCGAGAATTCACCAATGTCTCCGTTTGATACACATGTTTAAAGGTTCTCCTTTCAGTCTGTTCAATCCACAAGGTCTACCCACAGAAACTACACCAACAGTTTTCACCATTTCTTCCTGTTTTTGTTTCGTACGAACCTGCGCCGTTAGTTCACTTGACACAATAATCACTTCTCGATTGTTGCAATCTTGGATGTCTCGTCTTTCTTTTTCACTTTGATTCCCGAAAATCGACAAAAAAGGCCTAAGGTCCAAGCATGTCTCGTCTTTCTTTTTCACTTTCCCTATTTGATTCCCGAAAATCGACAAAAAAGGCCTAAGGTCCTTTCCTAACCTCTTTTGCTGGACTCATCAACGGCTTCAGATACTTCTTTCCCAACCAAATTGGTTCTTTTGTCTCGTTTCCACACACTGTGTTAATCTCATCACTCGTAATAATTTCCGCACTGCCACTGGCTTTAACGTTTTGCCAACTGATTGTTCTAAACATTTTAAGCGCCGCGTCATATGAAATCGCTTGACGGTTTTGCTCACCGCTTAGCTTTGTATCGAGCGGTATCGAACATCCCAACCGACATTGTCACGTTGCAAGCGGTTTTTTTTTGTATTGAAAAAGTGTTTTCTATAGCGCGGTCAAATCATTCTCGATAGCAGAACTATAGAGAAGGTTTTTGCAACCGTGCGACAGCGTGTATCATACATTTGGTTTCTGTACGTCTTGCCTGCCTTCTCTCCTCGTTCTTCCTTTCATCCAGCGTTGTCTTCGTCGAATGGTGTGCACGCGTTAAAAATTCTTCCTGCTTGCCTCCCCCTCGCTGCTCCCAGGTGCTGCGCTAGCGTGCTGGATGATCGTCCCTACCTTCCTGCCGCCTCTCCGGCGCTATCGCGTTGAATGGTCGTTCCTGATTTCTTTCCTCTCCTGTTCTGTTGTTTTCGACACTCCTAGGGATAGAGGGAAATATTAACTATGTTCCCAACAGCTGTTCAATTTAACACCAAGTACAATACTTACCAACCAATTGAATATTGTTTCTATCGTGGTCCGTGCTCACTTTCGTTCGTGCGTGTGTTACGATTTTCTATAGAAAACGAAATTGATTTGATATCACCAATTATTAATACCATTCAGTTTGATACAGATTGATATAATCCTTTATTAAAAGCTGTACTTACCAAATAGTTTTTTTCCGTACTGGTTCCACGAGAGAAAAAACGAGCACGCATCGACGCGTCCTACCACTTGCAAACTTGATTTCAGGTATTCCCCGATATACGCCATACTCGATATACGCGATTTCTAAATTTTACGGTTCTTTGAGTAAATTGTACTAATTTGAGACATCGAATGTCAAATGCAAAATAAATTCTCTTGTGGTTGAATATTAAAAACCATTTCAAAGGTATAAAATTGTAATATTCAGTTAAAATCAGATCAAATAACTAATTTAGTGGCCTAAACCTACCACTGCATGCAAAATTATACGAAAATTAGCTATAATTTGACTGAAATCCTCGAAAATCGACTTACGCTAACATTCGAGATACGCTATTGCCTCCGGTCCGCATTGATAGCGTATATCGGGGAGTACCTGTACAATGATACAAAGAGCGGACGAGAGGAGAACGCTTGCGTGAACGATTGGTGTAGCAAGCGAAATTGGACAAGTCCCAGAAAAGCGAGACGCAAGAGTTTCTCTCCAACGATGGAAAGGGATGAGCTAAATGAAACATGCGAATCGTTGATGTGACACAGCCAAGTCGCAAGCAAATACAGACCAACACCCAGAAGAGCGAGGCAGAATGAAAATTTTTCTGAATGTGTTGTGGGCAGCCGTGCGTGCCGACCCCTGGACTTGCCGTGGCAGTTGCGCTGCCACCGGTCAACGTCCAGGGGGACGACAGTGTGTACTGTGTGTACATAATGAGAAAAATGATAGATACACATAAAAATCGCGCGATAATGCCGGTTGGGAATCGCACGAGAACCTGTCGCTCCCATCGCTCTCTTACCATGCGCTACGTGCTCACTCAAAAACTGAGACGTCAGGCCGGCGGTCAAAGTGTTAACGCGCTATCAAAGTGAGGCGAGATTACCGGTTTATTCGTTTGCCCATTCGTTGTTCATTCGGTACTTTTTACACAAGCTTGACCACCCATCACGCAATAGCTGTTTTTGTCATAATTTCTGCCGAAATGCCCCTCGCCACCACACCTAAAACACTTAACCGGAGTACGTTCGTTTGTATTCGGGACAAAAAGTCGACTTTTCGTGGAACAATCTTGAGCTCGGTGTCCCTGCTTGCCGCAACTGTAACACTTGCGCACACCTCTTTCTAACCTTGGCTCTCGCTGCACACTGTTCTTCTTTACCACACTTTTTTTCTCCGCTCTTTCCATCAGCAAAAGTTCTTCTTTTAACTCGACTATACTGCGTATTCGGTAAAGTGACGCACGCACCTTTGCATCGTAAGACACATCATCCACGATGCACTCGATAACGCTACCATCATCGATTTCCGTGTCACGAGCTGCATTTCGTACACGTATTCTAACATTGCCTCTTACGGACGTTTTACTCGTGCCATAAGCCGCCTATGCACATCACTTGACCGCATTATTTTTCCCAATTCTTTAATCAACTTGGATCTCACAGCTGCATACGATGTTACGTTTTTCTCCGTGGAGAGAACACTCCGCGCAAAACCAACCGATAAAGATTTGTTCATTTCTAGAAATAGCAAACAAGCGACAAATCGAGATATCAAATACGCGTTTACCAAATAATGACGTTAATACCAAATATGCGTTTTTGATACTTATTCTCAACTATCATTTAATTGCCCTTTAAGTCTGCCTGTATCAAGCGATTCAAGCATACATTTTCTCAAATGTTGCATGCTAAATGATAGCCATGAATTTCAATATTTACGTTTAATATATGTTCAACAAAAATATAACTATAATAAATAAAAAAGTAATGAATCAGCATGTTTACATTTGCTCCATCCGCCATTTATTTGATCTTAGGTATAACGGCTTTTTTTATCCGTATGTTTTCAATGAAGCAATCATATGTCTGTATCAATCATGTTTTCATGTATGTTTTCATGGTTTCATGTAATTGTGTTACAGAACAACCTTCTAGCAGCAGTATTTCGACCACAACTAGTAGCGTTACCTCCATGACTTCGCTAGAACACGAGAGCGCTGATACATCTGCATCGGTAAGCGACTATGGTCCGGACAATTGGGATCAGGAAAACTGGGGTGATATGGACGTAAGTTAATGGTGTTTTGTTGCACACATTAGAATTAGAATGATAATGCCGCGACAACCGTGCTATTTTTTTCTTCTTAGACGTCTCAGGATCCAAGTAGTCCAATGACTGGAACATCGAATCAACCAAACTCGAATCTCAACATGATCGGCAGTGTTAGTGATGTGCGCGATGGTTGGGACAACGAAGATTGGGGAAGTCTAGAGGAAGATCCGGTATAGAAGATAGTGACTTTGTGTATGCTGTAACACTAATTGAATATATTTCTCTACGCAGAATGAAACTGAACTAAATGAAAAAGATGAAGATGAGCTTAATCAGGTGCAGCCAAAGGATGAATTTACTACGAATAACCCGACCGCTATCTTAACAGATTTGGTATTATCAATCAACAATAGTCATACTGACAGTTCGTACAATATGGGACGAGCCGGTGGTGGTAGTAGCAGTAACAATAGTACGACGAATACGATAAGTTCTTCATTGACGGAAAACACAGTAAAAGCAGTTACCACCAACAGCAACAGCAGAAGTACATGCAACAGTACTAATGCAAATAACAGTAATAATAACAGCATCAACAACCAAGGGAATCATATCAACAGTCCTAGCAAGATGATTGCGCTCAAGAATATGAACAACCTGATCAACATCAGTAGTAGTAATAGCAATCAACTCTCTGATTGGAATAACATAGACGACACGGGAGCTGGATGGGGTGACGGTGAATTTGAAACGCTGAACGAATCAAGTGCAGGTATGATATTAAGATGTAACAATGCGCCAAAAATTCCGCCAAATAGCTACGCACCGTTAAGTGTGAAGCCAAAATCGATGACATTTGATGAAATTCGATACAAAAATCATCCATTTCACGGTAATTTTGTTTAAGCCATGTGTGGGTGCATGGCAACATTTTGTATATCATCGAAAGTAATTTGGGTTCATACATTTAGGCATGAAAGACCGCGGAGCCACGGGGCTTTCTCAAGCTGAGAAAACATTCTCAAGCACTCAAAACTTGTTCTCAGACGCGAGCTCGTGGCTGTCGTCAATTTTTCTCACTCTGAGAAACTGATAAAGCCACTCAAGTTTTATTTGGAGCTTTAAATACAAAATATGCTTTTGAACGCCTTTTTTCAATTAAAATTGTGTTTGTTTCTGTTTCTGTTTTGTTCAGCTTGTTTTAGGCCGCGGGGCCATGGGGTTTCCCAACGCTCATTTTCTTAAGCACTCACGAGTGCTTTTGAGAAACCTGCGTTCTCAACGTTTGTCGTATCGGCACAAAATCGGTTTGAGAATCTTTGAGAAAGTTGACGATGCAGCGATCGGCTGACTGAAATATGAGCAATTGTGTTATTTGTTTTTCGGTAATCACGTTGGAAAATGTATTCAATATTTATAATTGAAAAAGTTTAAAAAAAATTACGATTAACAACTAAATTTCTATTTAAAGCTTCAAATAAAGCTTGAGTGGCTTTATCAGTTTCTCAGAGTGAGAAAAATTGAAGACGGCCACGAGCTCACGTCTGAGAATAAGTTTCGAGTGCTTGAGAAACTTAAATGAGTGCTTGAGAATGTTTTCTCAGCTTGAGAAAGCCTCGTGGCCCCGCGGCCTTATATTTCTATTTATATGTTTCCTTCTCTTTCCTTCTTCTGTTCCTTGCGTGTATTGTACATTCCTGTACAGTTCTCTCTAGCCTGCTCAATATAGACAACTTTTTATGTTCCTAATCCGTAAAATCCTAATTCAACACTGTCAACAATGTTTCAAACGTGGGTTCAAGTTACCATTGACGGATGATTCAAGTCGACATTGTTTTTGATTTTAGTTATTGTTGTATTGTATTTTACTGGTTTAAAATTAAAATACTTGATTGTAGTGTTGAGGATGCTAGACAGGGCGGATTAAATACTACGCAATTCAGCGGCCGCGTGGGGCCCCGAACTCTAGACATTTCAGAAAGGCCTACATTCGTGTGACCCCTTTGGGCCTCCACTCGTGTTAATCCGCCAATGATGCTAAAGAAATCCTCTTTGTAATGCTTATGTTGGTTTAGTTGTTTATAAATTATCACTCTGGGCGCTGCACTGATCGTTTTCGATTTAGCTTTTTTCACTCTCCTTCTTTGTGACTGTTCTCTCAGCAACTATCCACAGAACGTCCCAAATAGCATTGGAGCGTTACGTTTCGCGATTTTTGTATGGAGGCGTTACTGCTCGCTACCTGCTCATAACACTGCTCGATAGCAGTCCTTAGTGAGCAGGTAGCGTGTAACATTCTATGTAAGCTCAATGAAAGCTCAAGCGTTACTTAGCGAGTGCTCGAACCACAGTATAACGCTGTGGGTTCTGTATTCGGATGTAAACAAAAACACACACACTTTTTTAAAATTTCGATGCACATTGTCCAGTACAACGATAAAATGTATTTTATTTAACTATTATTCAATACTTACATGCCCCAATATATGGTTTTACACGTTTATATACGATTTCAACCATCACTTTGGATGGTATCAACGGATGCCGACGGCGTTGTTGTCTCTGCGTCAGGCACATGTATTGATGCCGCTTCTAATGCTCGGGTCGTTTTTTCGTTAGCAGTAGCACAACGATTAAACGCACTAATTGTACCACTTGCAAAGCGATACAAATAAAGTAAAACACATAATACACCGTACAACACACTTCTTAACAACACTTGCACATAAAAACCACTTGTCGATGCGGTGATCCAATGTCCTGTTTGCAGTGGAAAAATAACAATGAAAGATTCGAATGCTTTGAAATATGACATTCTTTTATAATACTTTCCTTTCCATGCTATTTTGTGGTGTATGGCAACGTTGGTTTGCTTGAAGATACACAACGACCGGTGTGTTGGTCCAGTTGAGAATGTGCCGATCACGATCACAGCCGGCTGTAGTGATTGTTGTAGAAACTGTAACAAAGATCAATATCATTAAATCTGCATTATTTTTACAATTCATTGTGATTTCATGAAAAAGTAAAGTAAAAGTGAAAAAGTAAAACATTTCATCTTACCGGCGTCGTATTCCGTCGGCATACACACACACAGCCGCTCAACCATATATATATATATACGATATATCGGACGGATATATATATATATATATATATATATATATATATATATATATATATATATATATATATATATATATATATATATATATATATATATATATATATATATATATATATATATAATTATAAGTGCAAGGCTTCACGTTTCATAAAAAAAAAAACTTTATTGCTTAAGCGCAAGCGCTTCTTACACTGAGCTGATCCAAATTACAACTAACTTATTTCTTAAATTCTACAATGCACCTAGCCTTCGATTCTACCCTATAGCTGCTGACTCTGCATATCCGGTATGCGCGTGTCCACGTGCCGGTTCCCGTTGCTATGCGCGTCATGTTGCTATGCGCGCGTGTTCCGGTGATGCGGTCGTTGCTCGGTGCGCGTGTCCACGTGTTGGCTTCTTATTACGTGGACTCAGCTATTCGGTCTACGTAACTCCTCGGGGGGGGGTGAAGAAGAGCGTGTCCTCATGCGTCCGCTATTTTCGGTAGAACGTCTGCGATGGTCCGTATCGATCGTTTGTAGAACGTGAAAACGAATATCGCCAGGGATAACGTGGAGATTGTTGAGACCAATACTCCTCCAAGTAGGCTCCAATTCCATGCGCTGTTGAACTGCTGGAGATAAGAATGCTGCATCGTTCCAATGTTCTCGAATGCGTCTTGCCTTATCATCGGTTTATGGTGTTGCCATCTGACTTCGGTGATGGATACTGCTCCCCAATATGGCTCTACTGTGCTGGAGATAGTCTTAGAAGAAAATGTTTGATTCATTATCGTTACCTCGCAATCGTTGAAGCGTATCAGAAGATTTCCGGAGACGAGTTTATCATCGGGTCCACAGCTTGAACTCAGGGCTGCTCCTTTTGTGTTGTCGACAATGATAAGTCCATCGGATATTAGCTTTATCGTCGTGTTGTTCTTTCTTGCAGTAGAACAATCGCTTTTTCTCCCTAGGATGAGATTGGATGTGCATTTATCGATGTACTCCCTGTATTGGTTTTGGATGTATTCATCAGGTTTGGCTGGTTTGAACACTTTGTTCCGTGTTTTTATAAGGTGCGTCGGAGTCTCTACTATGATTCTGTTATCGATACTGAGAGGAAATACTTCAAGCATTGTTGCTTCTTCATCAGCTAGCTGAGGGATCTTCAGTATGTAGAGTATCGAATTCGAGTTGATCGCGATAATTGGTTGTACTAGCTTTAGCGCTTCATCTGGTAATTCGACTTTTACTCCTTGGTCTTCTAGTATGGTTTTGATGGAGTTTATCTCTGGTGATGATAGAATCTTGTTGCTAACTACTGATACTTTAGTCCAACTGATTGCTTCTTGAATTTCTTCTAAAACATGGTTGATGATATCGATGTTCATTATGGTTTTAATGGTTTCTAGTTCATTCAGCATTACTTGTTCTCGTTCTTTTGTCAATTGATTTATGGTGTCAGTGAGGGTTCGTAGCCTGTGATCGAACTGTTTGTTGATTCGGTACTGTTTGTTGTTGTTCTCGGTTAGCTCGTTCATTGTGGTGTTGATGATTCTGAGGTCGTCGGCGTCAGGACTTCCTCCTATCCATTTCCAAGCTGTTCCTAAGATTTCTAGACTTCTAGCTGTTCTATGTTTAGGTTTTAATTGTTGGAAGTTTGAGTACAATAATTTTACTTTTAGTCTGACAATTTCTTTAAGTTCGTTATTAATGTTTTCGTACGAAAAGTGTGTAATGGTGTTAATAGCATTTTCAAGGGTTAACATGTTTATAGGATGTATGAATTTTATGCTTCCTGTTTGTAATCTACAAGTTCTGGTTTTAAGAAAAAATATCGGTTGCCTGTTCAAATCTATGATTTCTAATTCTTTACTTTGCGAGAGTTGTGTAAGCAGGATTAGCATGAATGTTATCGGAAAGTATTGCATTTTCGATCTCCAAGCCTGGGAAAGATAAAGAAAACGGAAAGAACGTATTACTGGGACTTGATTCTCCTTAACTTGTTTTTGTTCCTCTTGATATTTCTTGCCATTGTAACTGTTTTATCATTCGCATTACGACAAGTTTTTTCGTTGAATCGCGGGTCTAATTTTTTCCTAACGCCTTTCTTTACAAATATCTGTTTACCTGTCTCTATTTCCGGTGGTGTTTCTTTTTCATCGTTATATTTCTGCATGTTTCTACTTGCATTGTGGAACTTTTGGGATACTTTTTCGTAAATGTTTCTAGTGGTTTGAATTATTTGTTCTGGATTCCGATTGCTAGTTCTGTTAAAAATGATTTCGTTGGGCGTGAATCCTGTTGAGGAGTGAACTGTTTCGTTGTATAGTGCTGTCACTACTTTTATGATCTCCGGAGAGCTTAAATCTCTGAACTTGTGATTATTGGTGTTGAACAATTCTATAATTGTACTGTGTGTTCGCTCTACCTGTCCATTGGTTTCGGAGGATGAAGAAAATTCTAATTCTGTTCCTAAATTGGCTAAAAATGATTGAAGTTGAAGACTTCTAAATGTGGTTTCGTGATCGCAAATAATTTTTCTCGGTGCGCCAAACGTTGTAATAAAATGAGCAAGAGCTTTTCTTATGTCTGTCAAGTTCCTGGACGGAATTTCTATGGTTTGTAAAAATTTTGAAAAAGCACATATGAACGTTAAGTAGTTGTGTTTGTCGATTCCAAAGATGTCGATGTGAACGCGACTGAAAGGGGTTGTTTCAATAGGTCGGGGTGTGATTTTGATGTTATACGGTTTGCGTTCATACTTGTGTACGTTACAGATCTTGCAAAGATTAATTAGTTTTTTAATTTTTGTCATCATGTGTGGAAAGAAATAGCATCTTGTTAGTTGATTATGAACTTCGTGAATACCTCTATGGGCGCGTTCGTGTTCTTTAGCTATGATGATGTCTTGGCGTTGTTCGTTACTAACGTCTTCTACTTGTAAGTGTGTAAGAACAAAATGTCCATGTTGGTTGAAGTATTGTCGATAAACGGATTGAATGAGTGAAATAGTTGATTCATCCGGTGCCATAATCGCGGTTTGTTTGTTATTGTGGAAATTTTTTAGAGAATCTAGTATTGTTAATTCGTCAAAATCATTTCTGCAAATAATTGCTCTTTTATAGTTGTTAAAAGGGGTTTCCGTAATCTCAGTTATTATATGGGATTTTCGGAAAATTATCCGATTTCTGTAGTAATTGATTGGTCTCTCGGAGAAATGGATAAAATAATCGTCGGATGTATCAGCTGAATGCATGGTGTGTGAATCAGAGTTAGTATTTTTCTGTGAGGGGTTATTATGCTGAAGGGATTCTGAAATAGATGATGATTCTTCGAAGTTGACGTCAATTGTATTGGAAACATTGTTCTTAGGAGTGCCTGAAATGGAAGAATCTTGGTTAATATTGGTATTTGTAAGAATTTCCGTTTTCCTGCTTAGCGCGTCTGCTACTACGTTGGCCTTTCCTTTCTTGTATTGGATGTCGAAATCGAAATTCTCGAGTTCTAGGCGCCAGCGAAGAATTTTTGAGTTTTTAGTGGATGTTTTGATGAATGTAAGAGGTTTACGGTCAGTAACGAGTGTGAATTTATGACCATACAAATAAGATTTATACTTTTGGACAGACCAAATAATCGCTAAGGCTTCTTTTTCTGTAGTGGAGTATCTGGATTCGGCTTCGTTTAATGTTCTACTTCCGAACGCAATTGGTCGCTCTTTTCCTTCTTGGATTTGCGATAAAACTGCGCCAAGAGCGTAGTTGCTTGCATCGGTTGTTAGAATGAACGGTCTTTCGAAATCAGGGTATGCTAATATCTGATCCGAAGCGATAATTTGTTTTAGACTATTGAAAGATGTTTTATACTCTTTATCTTGCGTGTTTATCTTAGTATCCTTTTTTAGGCATTTTGAAAGAGGTTTTGTTAATTTTGAATAGTCTTTGATGAATCTGCGATAGTAGCCTGATAAACCTAAGAATTGTTTGATTTCTTTCTGTGTTGATGGCAGTTTCCATTCTAGGATTTTGGTGATTTTATCTGGATTCGGTTTTATACCTTCCTGAGTAATAACATGTCCTAAAAATTCTGTTTCTTTTCTAAGGAATTCGCACTTATCTAGTTGAATTTTGAGGTTAAATTTTGAAAGCCTTTCTAAAACTGTGTTTAGATTTTCTATGTGGTTTTCCAAGTTTTTACCGATGATTATAATGTCATCGAGGTACACGAAACAAATATTTCCTATCAGTCCTGTTAGCACACTGTTCATAGCGCGTTGAAAAGCAGCTGGGGCGTTTTTCAACCCAAAAGGCATTCGATTGAACTCAAAGTGGCCTTGTGCTGTAGAAAACGCTGTCTTCCCTTTATCGTTAGAATCCATCTCGATTTGGTGGAATCCTGATTTGAGGTCAAGTGTTGTAAAATGAACTGATTTACCCAAACTGTCTAGTATTTCTTCAATTTGTGGGATGGGGAATTTTTCGTCAATGGTCTTTTCATTCAACTTGCGGTAGTCGATTACTACACAGCAAATTTTCTCATCCTGCTTCAGTAAAGTTTTTTACTGAAACGGTTCAGTAATAGAATATTTTACTGATTTTCAGCATGAATGTCATGTTTTTACTGACTTTCAGCAAAATAATTTACTGAATTCATTTCAGTAATAAGCATTTTACTGAAAATCAGTAAAATAAGTGTCAAATTAGTCGTTTCACTGGATACCAGTAAAACAAATTACTGAAAATGCAGCAATTCATTCTGTCAAATCGACCTGTCAGTCAGAACATCAAAACAAAACAATGCAGTTCCCACTTGCTCGTGATGTGCAAAAAGTTGATTTTGTAGGCGCTTACAGGCACCCTGGTGAAATTCCAGGCTATATTTCGGCTTACGGGATTTATTTCACACAATTGGCAGCCGTGTTGGTGTGTAAAATATTTGCTACAATCCACTGTGCTTGCTGAAATTGCGTGGTGTCTGTGAGCGCTTACTGAACCGTCTACAATTGCGGCGGCAAAATACAGTATAAAAACTGTATAAAACAACACAAAACATGTATGAATATGAACTGAGGGACTGGCAATATCTGCGCATCAATAAAAACTCAATTTAAAATAAATATTTCGTCATTTTTTAATCGCTACCAACTACTGAAAATCAGTAATATGAGAATGGCTTTACTGGGATTTCAGTAAACGAGCTGTCATTTTGGTGAGCACCGGATATTACTGAATGATTCAGTAAACATTCTTTTTACTGAAAGGATTACTGAAACTTCAGTTAAAAAAAATTCAGTAAAATTTTACTGAAGTTCAGTAAAAAAAGTTTTCTGTGTACTCTTATTTTTCTCTTTCCCGAGGCATCAACCTTTTTGGGGACTACCCATATTGGCGAGGAATAGGGGCTTGTCGAATGGGTTATGATACCATTTCGTAGTAGTTCATTAATCTGTTCCTCTACGTCATTTTTAAATGCGTGTGGATATCGATATGATTTTGTAAAAACTGGTGCATCATTAGTGGTAGTTATTTTGTGTTTAACATCTGGTGTAGCTGAAAGTTTTTCTCCTGCTTTTAATAGAACGTTCTGATTTTTAATAATTGTTCTAAAAAGATGGTCTTTTTCCAAAGTTGAAAGATGAGATGTACGAATTATCTCGCTCAGCATTTCGCTTGTAATTTTTGATTCGGGTTTCATGGGTAAATGAGTAACAGTTTCGAAATTATTTACTGTAATTTCTAACGCTTTATGTTGTATATTAGGGGGTTTTGGTCTATTTGTCTGTAGTAAAATTGTAGTTTTTTTTTTATTTTTGGCTGAGTATACGCCTGGCTGAACTGTAATTTTTTTACAAAGTTTAGTCGGTTCGTAAACAATCCATTCTCCGTCCGTATTGGTTGGGAGAGTTACTACATGGTTATAGTTTTTCTCGTTAGGAAATATTTTTCAAATGGCATAATTACTTTTGAAATTTCAAGTGTTTGTTTTCGGCAATTGAGAATAGCTTCATTTTCTGCTAAAAATTGTGAGCCAATCAATCCATCGAAAAAATTGTGGAATTTTAATTCGTAATATTTTTGTGAGGGAATTTCCTTGTATAAAAGGTTTGTTTTTCCGCAGGTATCTATAATTTGTTTTCCCACTATGTTAGTGATTTCGATCTGTTTGATTTCCTTTTTTGTTTTTAAAACACCTGGTTGGATAAGATTCTTATTTGCGCCGGAATCGATCAATAGATTGAGACCTTGTTTAGTGCGTAAATATGGGAGATAGTTGTATTTCTTTTTGGAATTTAAGTATTGTTTTTCAGACTTCCTGCTAGGCGAAAATTTACTTCGTTAAAATGATCAGTTTCATCATCACTGTCACTGTCATTGGACTCTTGTTCCGTTTCAACCTCGTTGTTGTGGAATTGCTTTTTATTTTGTGCGTATTTACTGCGCATTGAAGCATCTACATCCATTGGTTCAGGTTCATCTGAGTTTTTGATTGAAAATTTCTTTTCTGAAATGGCTTTAGTTGGTTTATTATAACTGGTACTTTCATTTTGGTTGAATTTATTCTTAAAAGGTGGTTTATTGGATGGGGTTTGAACATTTTTGGTAAGGCTGCCTGCATTTTGTTCTGTCGCTTTGAACTTACAAAGGAATGCATACGCATCCTCAATGTCTTTAGGTCGAGCGGCTTGGGCGTGCCCAAAGTAATTTCCTCTAAGTCCAGCGATGAATGCAGCAAGTGCGTCTTCATCAATGAATGCATTGATTGCAACCCAATTTGTGCGGTATTGTTCGTTTTGTTTTGCAAGGGTTTTAATATTTTGCACAATTTCTTTAGTTTGGTGGTAATATTTGTGAATACTCATCCCATCGGTCATTTTATTTTGCCACATTTGGCATTTATAGGTGGATAATTCTTGTCGGTCACCTAGCGAAGAAATTAAAATTTCTTTAATTTCGTCGAAATTTTGTGGACTTCCTGAAAGACATAGGATGTCTTTTGCTTTCCCACAAATTTTGTTTGTTACTGCAGTAACGTACATTTGGTACACTGCTGCAGGTACTAGGTCTTTAAACAAAGCTAGTGTGTTATCGGCGGTTGATAACCATGATGCTAGTTGTTTCCGATTGCCCTCAAAAGTTGGCAATGATTTTATAGGGTCAGGAATGCGAAAATAATCGTCAAATGCCCTATTATTACCTGCATTACTTGATGAGGTACTTGCGCTTAGCGCTGTGTATTGGTTCTGGAGAGAAGTGATGGCTCGCATCATCTCGACCAATTGTGTTGCGATCTCTTCCATTTTGTCTCCTTCTGTTTCAAGATTATCGGAGGTTGAAAGATCTCTGTGAGAATCGAACCTTTCAGTTGCTTTCATGTACGAATTTTTCGTTATATACATACATATATATATATATATATATATATATATATATATATATATATATATATATATATATATATATATATATACTTAGGTATACATTTATTCATATGGTATATTATATTATAATATATATAATATACTTTATATAAGTTGTTAATATAATTATTTTTATATCATTATACCGATGGCGGAAACCTTTAATTTTTTCATAAAATTTTAGTACAAGTTTCTGTTAATTTTGTTTTAAAATATGTGATCTGTGTTCAAACATTAAAAGATAGTTTATTTACTGAAATATGCACAGAACACTTACCTTTTCCCGAGTTTTCGCATAAAATTTTACGATTATTCTGCACACAATCTTTACGGGCGGTTGTCCGTGTTTGTTTACGTTTCTGACTTGACAGATATGCGCGCTGGCATGTGACGAAGTGAAATACATTCAAACCTCGCCAATTGCAAGTCTGCTTTTTCAATTGAATACAAAAAATCCGAGTTGTTCACATAAATATGAGAAAAAGTCAGTTTATCCAGTTTGTATAAAATAACAAACATGACAAAATACGCAGACATTAGTCGTGTTACAAAATTTCTTTCTAATAAACAAAATCTATCTTTTTTTTGTACACATATGATATAAATGCAATTAGCGAGTTCTAATTGTATCATATATACAGGCGGTCCCCGAGATACACGGATAATGGGGACCGAAAACGGCCGCAAAATACCGCGTATCTCGAATTTCCGCGTAAGTCGAATCTCGTGATTTCCAGCTAAAATATCACAAATTTTCGTGTAATTTTGCAAGTAGGGGGCGGTTTTAGTCACTTTATGAATTATTTGATATGATTCTGACTGAATATAACTGTTTTAAACCTTTTGAAATAGTTTTGAACATTCGATCAAAACGGAAATTATTTGACAATTTGCAATTGATGTGTCAAATCAGTACAATTTGCTCAAAGAATTGTCAAATTTAGAAAACCGCGTATCTCCGAATCCGCGTATAAGAGGTACCGTGTATCTCGGGGACCGCCTGTATACATATATATATATATATATATATATATATATATATATATATATATATATATATATATATATATATATATATATATATATATATATATATATATATATATATATATATATATATATATATATATATATATATATATATATATATATATATATATATATATATATATATATATATATATATATATATATATATATATATATATATATATTTATATATATATATATATATATATATATATATAGATATATAAAATATATATATATATATATTTATATATATATATAAAAAAATATATTATAAAAAAATATACTATTTTATATATCTGAAAAATATATAAAATATATATATATATATATATATATATACTATAATGGGCCCGAAATAAGCTTCTCTCCTCATTGATTTGATTGCTTTAGGTAGCTCTACGCTGATTTTTCACTGCATTGCATAGCTTATACAGTCAGGAACAAGAAATTATAGGGGAAAAATGGCTTTGGAAAAAACCCAAATGTGAATGAAGAAAGTAATCTAACGCTATTCTAATCTAAATAATAAATCTTTCATACTAAAATTCCTGGTAATATTTACAACCTAAATTAGATTTATAACTTCAATCTAACTGGTTGAGTGCATAATTCTCTCAGAAATGAATGTGTGCTAAATGAGCATTTTACATTATATATAGATTTTAACAATGATAATTTACAGGATATTGTGGATATATTACAATCTATGTGCAATTGAGCTGTTCTGTACCCAGGGAGGACTTTAAGTATAGCTTTAAGAAATTGGTTTTGTATTCTTTGAAGTGTCAACTTATGACAATCCGCACAATTGGACCATCCTGGTGAAGCGTCAGTTATATTTGGGAGTATTAATGCTTTGTATGACACTATGAGCTCTTTTGGAATCCCGGCCAAACTGATAAGGCTAGTTAGAATGACTATGACCAACGTCACTTGCCAGGTGAGGGTGAGGGTGGATGGAAAACTCTCAGGACCTTTTGCTAGCACCAAGGGTCTGCGCCAGGGGGACAGGCTTGCCTGTCTCCTATTCAACTTGGCGCTAGAGAGGGCCATCCGTGACTCGAGGGTGGAGACTACGGGAACCATCTTCTATTAGTCAACCCAGATCCTGGCATACGCTGATGATATAGACATCATTGGTCTGCGGCTCTCCTATGTATCAGAAGCCTACCAAGGGATCGAGCAGGCGGCATAGAGCCTCGGATTGCAGATAAACGAGGCAAAGACCAAACTGATGGTGGCAACATCAGCGGCCCTAGCAATAAATAATCAGAAACTACGAAGGCGTGACGTATAAATAGGTGAACGCACTTTTGAAATCGTCCTAGAATTCACCTATCTTGGGTCAAAGGTCAGCAACGACAATAGCATGGAAGCTGAATTGCGCGCAAGGATGCTGACTGCGAACCGGTCATTCTACAGCCTGAAAAATCAGTTCACTTCGAAGAACCTTCGAAGAACGACGGACGAAGCTGGACATATATAGTACCTATATAGTACCGGTACTCACATACGCCTCTGAGACATGGACACTGTCTAAATCTGACAAAACCCTCCTAGCCGCGTTCGAGAGGAAGATGCTCAGAAGGATACTTGGCCCCGTATGTCTGGAAGGACAATGGAGGAGCCGCTATAATGACGAGCTATACGAGATGTACGCCGACTTAACTGTCGTGCAGCGTATCAAGCTCGCCGGCTCCAGTGGGCTGGCCATGTTGTACACATGGAAACGGACGACCCAGCCCGTAAAGTCTTTTAGGTCGCCCACAAGGAGGCGTGGTAGGCCCAAATTGAGGTGGCAAGATGGCGTGGAGACGTCCGCCATTAAGGCCGGAATAACGGACCGGCAGACGAAGGCGCGAAACCGTGAGCGGCTTCGGACACTCCTAAGGCAGGCCAGGACCGCAAAGCGGTTGTAGCGCCGGATAAGTAAGTAAGTATTAATGCTTTGTACAATAATAATTTAATTTTGTAATTAAGTTTTGATTTCCTATTGAGGAAACAATACAGAGTTCTAAAAATGTTTTCGCATTTAACACTCAGCTTGTTTGTGTGATTTTTAAATGTCAGTTGTTTGTCTAGATATACTCCCAAATATTTTATAGAATCCATCCAACCAATTAGATTTTTGTTGATCATGAGTCTATAATTGGGTAGCTCGCGTGAAGAATATAGCTTCGGTTTTCGTTTCGTGTAATTTTAACTTCCATTTTTTGCAGTATCGCGCGTACTTCTTTAGGTCAAAGTCAAGATTTTTAATTATGGCTTTCGGATTTTTAGCGGTAGATGACAATGCAAAATCATCTGCATATACGTATTGCTCGCAGTTGCGCATTATTGGAATGTCATGATATGTATATGTTAAATAATAATGGTGACAGTGTGCTACCTTGGGGTACACCTGCCAACGGTGTGTATGGGTTCGATGTGGAATTTGCCACGTGAATGTTGTTCTGCCGGTTAGTGATAAATGATGTATAAATGTATTATATTGATTAAATATCTTGGAAAGTTAAATCTTTTGAGTTTGTAAACTAGCCCTTCATGCCATATAGAATCAAATGCTTTCTCATAATCAAGCAGTACCACTCCGGTTGATTTTTTGTTTAGTCTATTGTGTGATGTTTTTGCTCATCCTATGGACTTGATGTGTGGTGGAAAAGGAAGGGCGGAAACCAAACTGGCTGTCGGGAATTGTATTGTTGCTATAAGAGTGGGCAGCTATTCTTTTTTCTAAAAGTTTTTCGAATATTTTTCCCATACAACAGAGAAAGCTAATTGGTCTGTAGTTCTCTGGAATGCTATGATCTTTACCCGGTTTTGGAATAGCAATAACTTTAGCTATTTTCCAAGTTTTTGGAAAGTAACCAAGTTTCAGACAACCATTAAATATAACGTTAAGATATATTATGGCTTTCCTGGGTAACCTTTTGATTGCATTATTATTTACCATGTCGTGTCCTGTAGATTTTTTTTTTGTTTTTAGTCGTCGTTATATTATAGCAATGTCTTTTGGTTTAATTAATTCAAAATTAATTTGTGTTATCTGATCGATTTAATTCCGGAAACTCCTATTTTTTTTTCTTTTACATGACGATCAAAAGTACTTTTATAATTTGCTGTTAAAGTGTGGGCTGATTCAAATACTTTTTTTAACACATCACATTTTTCGGTAGCCGTGATAAGGTTTTGATTATCTTTTTTCAAAATAGGGATAGAGTTTTGCTTATTTTTAATTATTCTGACAAAAGTGCAGAGTTTGTCATTGCAGTTTGTCATTGATTCCAGATTTTTGGACCACGAATTGTTGCGTGATTCAGATAACTTTATATCGATTAGATTTCTAAGGAAATGGTAAGAGTTTTTCAATATATTGCTAAGCCTATGTCTTTGCCATCTCTTTCTAAATGTATTTCTTAGTTTTATTAGAGAAATAATGTTCGGAGGGATAATTATGTTGTATTTTCCTGGGTTAATCACCGGAACTGCCATGTTACTGTTACAGATGTTAGTTTTTCAATCATATTGCCGATTTGTTGATGATTATGAATATTATTGAGAGATAATTCAGTTGGATTTATCCTATTATTAATGCATTGCTTAAATTCGTTGCAGTTGGCTTTGCTATAATCATACATGACTATCAGGTTTGACATTGGCTTTTTCTTTTACTGCACTAAAAGAAACTAGTAAATGATCTGATGAAAAGTTTTTAGAAGTTTTTAGTGTTGAAAGAGAGCTATTGTAATTGGTGAGAGTGATGTCTAGTGTTGAAGGGTTTCGTTTTGAATCGGCAGGGTAGTGTTGGAGTGTTTGGAAAGCAGATAGTAAATTGACCTTATTGTAATTCTTCAAATAAGCATTTACCCGACGAATGTATAGACGCGCAATTCCACATTTAATGGCGAGCGTTGAGGTCACCACATATTATGAAATTATTCCTTATTTTGGTAAGTTTTTTAATATAATTTTTAAATTTACTAATTATTGAATTCGATGCGCCTTTGAAAGTAGTTAATTGAATACCTATGGCTTCTATTATTTCCAGTGCAAATGATCTCATTGGGCTATAAGCGATGTTGTGCTTGATTAGAATTAAAAGCCCACCTTTGGTACCTGACAGTCGATTTAGTCTAAAAGTATTGTAATTATTATTGTTGAATCTTAGTTCTGGCTTTAGAAAGGTTTCTACTATAATCATTATGTCTGTATTTTGTTCCTTTAGGAAATGCTCTAATTATATTTTTTTTATTGGAAACACCGTTTGCATTCCAGCATGTAATAATTAATTCATCTTGTGTATTCATTAGTTCGCAAAACAAAACTTGCTTACTATCTCGAAAATTGCGGTAATTTGTTGTTCTTTAGATTTGCACGAGCGAATTTTACAAAAAAACTTGTCCCAAAATAACTGTTAGTTCTGCGCTGTTGTAAAGATCGTTCCCGTTTTGATTTGGTCTATTATTCTCTTTCTGGGTTGGAATTGTTCTATGATAGGAAGGGTTTGGCGGAAGAGTGGGAAACGCATTACCCTTAAGTATGAAATCCCTAGCTACTGGTCTTTTATTGGTTTTGTTGACCTTTTTGGATAGCCCCAAAAATTTGCAGGGTGACTATCCTCACAGTTTGCGCATTTCAGCTTATGGCTGGGAAGTTGCCCGTTCTCACTGGATGACGATTCTGACAACGGACGTATTTTGGATTCATGCTTACCTGCACATTTAATGCAGGTGGCGGGATGATAACAATTTGTGGCTCCGTGACCATATCATTGACATCTTTTACACTGCATCGGCCCTTGTTTGTTAGAGTAGAAGTACTACTTTACTCTACAGTGATCTAGTGCACTAATACAGCGCAATTTGAAGAGGTCAACGCTTCCTTTAGCGAAGTATGTTCATCATATTTTTTGTTGCGGATTGCCAACTTCTTCACCGCAACTGGTTTGATATCCTCTTCATCAAGTATTTTGATGAGATCTTTTGTAGGTATATCGTAAAGCCCGCTCAACACTACTTTAGTGGAACGATCTTCGATCAGCTGATGAGTGTGAAAGTTTACGTTGGTGTTTGAAAGGTGTTTGACCACGGTTCGAAAATCCTCAGCTGTGTTGGTGTACACGATGATGCCTTCGTTCGCTATTTTGGTGTCGTACCTTACTACACCTGCTGCGATGATTTTACGGTGCACTTCACCGCACGATTTGCACGTGATTTTTATTGGTGGTATACGTTCTTTACTACTAGTCAAAATAGGTTTCGTAGGGTTAGTGTCCATCGGATGCTCATCCTTGTTGGTATCTAGTATTGCGTACGCATTAGGCGACACAAATTTGACCTGCTCTGAACTGAGTTGTTCGAGGCGATGGAAGGTAGATAACGGGATCTTCACACTCCGCTGTTTCGACTTTACTTTGCTACAGCCCATGGTGTAAGGCCAGGCGGTTTTTAATGTGTTGGTTATAACAGGTTGGCTGATAAGTCCCCGGTCTAACAAAGAAAAACACATTTTTTTTGTCGAAATTCGTTTTTATTATTCAATATAGTTCCCTTCAAGAGCGATACAGCGATTATAACGACCTTCCAATTTTTTGATACCTTTTTGGTAGTACTCCTTCGGTTTTGCCTCAAAATAGGCCTCAGTTTCGGCGACCACCTCTTCATTTCAGTCAAATTTTGTCCCTGCGAGCATCCTTTTGAGGTCTGAGAACAAGAAAAAGTCGCTGGAAGCCAGATCTGGAGAATACGGTGGGTGGGGAAGCAATTCGAAGCCCAATTCATGAATTTTTGCCATCGTTCTCAATGACTTGTGGCACGGTGCGTTGTCTTGGTCGAACAACACTTTTTTCTTCTTCATATGGGGCCGTTTTGCCGCGATTTCGACCTTCCAACGCTCCAATAACGCCATATAATAGTCACTGTTGATGGTTTTTCCCTTCTCAAGATAATCGATAAAAATTATTCCATTCGCATCCCAAAAAACAGAGGTCATTACTTTGCCAGCGGACTTTTGAGTCTTTCCACGCTTCGGAACCTGGTTCACCGGTCGCTGTCCACTGAGCCGACTGTCGATTGGACTCAGGAGTGTAGTGATGGAGTCATGTTTCATCCATTGTCACATTTCGACGCAAAAACTCGGGTGTATTACGAGTTAACAGAGTTATATTTTCGGATTGCTGGTTGTAGTAGTGACGCTTTTTCTTTTTGCTTTATGCACACTTTCGCATGCTATTTATTGGTGTTACTCTTTCCACATGCGTTTTGGCACACTCACACTCTGTATACGGCAGGATGCTTCACCCCTTCCAAATGCTGCGGTTGCTTTCTGTTACCCTTCATCTCGTTATTCCTTCTACCCTCTGCGCTAGGATATCCTCGACTGATGCTGCGCGTGTTCAGCCGGCGCCTGTCTGGAAATGACGTCACGGACTGGTGCTGCGCATGTTTAGCCGTATCCTAGGCGTCCTTGAAGTGCGCTCTTCTACGAAAGAGCTGTAATGAAATCTGTTGATGAAAATTAACCAATAATTAATACATGTTTTTTTTTTATAACAAACTAAACAATATTTTGCACATAGGATTATAGAAACGCTTTCCTTTATATTTTAAAACCGGACACCGTTTTCCTTCTGTCGATCGTTTTGCGGGATGTTGGCAACCGTCGATTAACATGCGCGTGCACTGTAACTTTTTAGACGACAAGTGTTAGTTGAATGTATCCATTGAAGCACACACGAGGATAATAAACTTACCTTAGAAATTTACAAGGATAAATCATTTCATAATTGAAGAAGAAGGAACACGGCACAAAACGTAAACGAGCAAAGTACGGGGCACAAGAAATCACACATCACTCCAACACATCCTTCCACAGTGAAAGTTCTGGACAGACTGAGGATGCCTAACACCCGGATGAGCGCGATAGCAGAAAAATCATGGGAGATCGAGAGAGATGTGTAGTCTCGGTTCAGCGGAATACGCATGCAGATGCATGCGTGTGTGTCACTTGAAGGAGATCGGTTTCCCCTTCTCCCGTTTTTCGTTCATAGGCCACACGACTGGCGTTGTGCCGTCCAAAATCTAGAGAAAGAAGACATGCTCTCTCGCTTTGGCACACAGGAAAGTTTTCCAATAGCTTCGGTTTTGCTGGTTGGGTCCCTCTCATGTTAATGGTAAACATATAATCGTATGCAATCGGCTCTGCTTTCGGGCGTGGGCAGGCCCGTCGGCGCCGTTTGTACGCAGACATATCGTTATTGTCCGCATGGTGTACTGTTGATGTATGGATTGCTGCAGGACTACACCAAAATATCCAGGACCATATAGGAAGCAGTTTCATTCGAAATGCTCAACATCTGCGTCACCTATTTGCCCTTATATTGCCAGAGGGATTGTCCCAGAATCCTCTTTTATTGTAGGACGCAAACGTGAACCGATTTTGTGATGTCTTGTACCGGCGAAATCAGGACCGGTACACCGTACACACCCCGAGCAGAATCGGCTGCTGCGAGCTGCAGGGTGACCACTCAACCGGGAAAACCGGGAAAATTCCCGGTTGTAATTACTTAGTTGTATGAAAAAGTACCCTACCCTAGGGAGCGTAGAGTAAATTTGGACCTCCGGGTATGTTGTCGATTGACTTTCTGGTTTCACTTTTCATCATCTAGGGTGTTTCTGACACGTTTTGAGCTATTTTAGCGAAAAAAAAGTTTGACCCGTTTGAGCTTGTCGGCTCGTTCCGTGCGCGTTTAGGTACAATATCGGACAATAAGATAGGGCCTTTTTTCAACGTGTGTGTGTGTGTGTGTGTGTAGGCTAGGCCTCCTATGATCTTCATCAGGTATGACGGGACATTCTTACTTTGCAGCGCGTCGGCGATTGCTTGCCAGTTGGCAGTGTTGAATGCATTGCGGATGTCCAGTGCCACCACCATCAGGCAGCGTTTATCGCGGGTGTTCGTGCGGCGGAACAACCTGGCCGCTGTGCCCGCGTCAACAACACGCTGGATCGCGCTGATGGTAGAACGTCCTCGGCGGAATCCATACTGGGCATCAGACAGCTGCGGTGAGTCTTGTTGCTCGATGTGACGATTCAGGCGATTGAGAATGAGCCGCTCCAGTACCTTTCCAAGTGCGTCAAGCATGCACAGCGGTCGATACGAGCTGCTCTCTCCTGGGGGTTTGCCAGGCTTTGGGAGTAGTACCAGTCGCTGTCTTTTCCACTGCGGCGGGAAGGTGCCGCGCGAGAGACAGTCCTGGTACAGGCGACAAAACTCCTCCGTGTATTCCTCTATCGCCACTTTCACCGCAGCGTTCGGAATCCCGTCCAAACCTGGGGCCTTCCTCGTTACCATCCCGGCAGCAATAGATAGTAGTTCTTGCGGTTCTACTCTGCTGTCTGATGGGACGGTCGTTGGAGCATCTGAAGAGACAGGCCATGATACGGGTGGGTGCGTGGGGAACAGGTCAGAGACAATACTCTCCAGTTCGGCGCGATCCGTTTCAGGCGGCCCAGGGCTACCCCGCAGTCGGGACATCACCACCCTATAACCGGTTCCGTAATCGTTGGTCTCGGCAATGTCTATCAGCTCTTGGAACTGTTGGCGCTTGCTGGTACGGATGGCCTTCTCGAGCAGACTTTTCGCTGTACGGTGAGCTGCTGCCGCCATGCTCCTCTCCTCCAAATCGTGAGACAGTTGTACTCTCTCTCGCGCGGCAAGGCAATCATCACGTAGGCGCTTGATCTCTGGGGTCCACCAATACATGTCGTGATGTGGGCTCTTGTGCAGCCCAGAGATCCGTTGCATAGTTTCACTGCAGGCGTCGACAAGTGCCTCGATCATGCCAATATGGCTCACCGCTCTCTCCTGGAAGTTGTTGGCGCGTAGTGCTACTCGAAATGACTGTCGGTTGAATTGGGTCGTTTTCCATCGCCTACTATCGCAACGGTCATGCTGTCGGCCTGCTGGATTCTTGCGTGTCGACCTTTGTGGTCGGTGCGACAGGTGCTGTTGCGCCCCGGCCGGGTTCTCATCTGGTTTTTTGACCTCGAACGCTATTAATTCATGATCCGACCTCGAAAAGGGGATCACTGACCAGGTGTCGGGGCGAACAATCTCCCGACTCGAAAACGATACATCAATGACACTACTAGCCGCGAAACCTCGTCCGATGAAGGTTGGTTTGCGACCTCGATTGAGGATCGAGAGTCCCAGTGTTTCCACAGTTTGCAGTAGCTCGATCCCACGCTGCCCGTTTCTCCCGCTGCCCCACTCTTCGTGCCAGGCATTGAAGTCCCCCGCAACTACGACGCGGGAATGAGACGCGGCTTCCAACTCAATGGCCCCCAATAGTCGCTCAAACTCATGTGCTGACAGGCTTGGAGGGGCGTATACACTCATGAATGTGATACCGGCTACCTGAGCAGCGACTAGTCCGCGTAGCTCGCTGCCCCACACTCGCTGTATAGGGTACGAGCCGGTGGCTACTACCGCTACTTTCTTGGATACATCATACGCCCATCCCCCGTTGTTCTCAGGCGGCCTGTGCATATCAGACAGAAGCAATATGTCAGCACGGTGCTCTCGCGCTGCTTGTAGTGCTAAGGCCTGGCCCTCGCGACAGTGGTCTACGTTGAGTTGCAGAATTTTTAGTGCAGGCATCGCGCTGCAGGACGAGCACAAGAGATATGGCCAATGCGGTGGGGACCGTTGCACGCAGCACACTTGATCTCGGAAGTGCAGCTTTTGGCATAGTGACCATCTGCGCCGCACCGAATATACGCCTGTTGGCGATCCACGGGAGATTGACAATCGCGCGCCAGATGGCCTCTTTCCAGACAGCGGTAGCATCGCTGTCGATCTACCGAGACGGGCATGGCTTCCTTTATACTGCTGATGCAACCGCACAGTCTCAACTTTCGTCCGGCAAGCTGCTTGGCTGCTTTGGTCGGCAAACGAACTCTTGCCCGCTTCGTTCCATCAAAGAGTTGCCACATGCTTATAGCTGTCACGCCAGCGTTAACTTGCAGCTCTTCATTGAGAGCTGCTTTTAATTCCTCCTCCTCGGCAAGTGGGTCAATGTGGGTAACCAGTAGTTCCGTCATCTCCGTTACGACACGAGCAACTCCAGACCCTCCGATTATTTCCTGCACTTCCTGTAGCACTAGAGTGGAGTCTGCCGACCGGCTGAGCTCTATACGAAGGAGGGCCGCTCGCGTGCGCTTACCCATCCCAATATGTTCTTCGAGATTCTTGTGTGCTGGGTCATCTCGCACTGTGTCGCGTACCTTGCGGTACACACTATCCCATGTAAGGCCCTCCTGGGGAACAACTTCTATGAGGTCTGCCTTTGGCCGACGTATCTTCCGCTGCTGTTGCTGTTGCTGCTGCTGTTCTTGCTGCTGTTGCTGCTGCTGTTGCTGCTGCTGTTGCTGCTGCTGAAGCGATCTCTGCTGCTGCTCACGTTGCTGACTAGAGGACTTGCCGCTGTTTATCCCGCGGGGCTTGCGGCGCACTACCTCAACAAACGAGCTGTGGTCAATGTCTTCCTCTGGTTGAGCCTGCACCTCTACGTTCCGCAATGAGACGGCTGACGTCGATGGCCCTGGTTGCTGGGGAGGCTGATGTTGCTGCTGCCTTTTCATCTGGTTCTTCTGTTGCAGGTCTCTCAACTGTGCCGATATTGCGATTAATGTAGTGCGAGTCTCCTGCTGTTCCACCCGCAGCTTCTCATTGTCGGCTTTTGCGGCCTCTTCCCTGCGACGCGCTTCTTCCTCTCTACGCTGCGCATCTTCTTGCTGCTCGCGGAGCTTCTCCTCCATGAGCCATCTCAATTGAGTTAGCTGTTCCTGAAGAGACTCATTTTTCTTCCTGGTCTCTTCCAGATTCTGCCGCAGTATCAACACCTAGGGTGATGAAGGGAGGTTGGTTCCCGTGGCACTCTTTTTTTGTTTTAATTCCAACGAACTGGACAGCCGGTGAGCCGGTAAACCCCCGGAGCGGAGTGCCGACGGCATTATTCTTACCCTTCCAGCTTTGTTTTGGGTTTTTTCTTTTTTTTCTCAAGTACTATCCGTGTTTGCCTCACCGAGATCGAGGAAGGTCTTTACCGCCCCTGTTAAGACCGTGTTTAGGCACACCGAGTAAAGGGGATTATGAGGGGGGGGGGGGGGGGTGTGATGGGGGATAGTGGGAGTATTTTTGGTGAACGTGCCAATTTTCCTCATCCACCAGATTTAACTTCTAGCCCGTGATACGAGGAACGTATTGAGATGATTCTCCGATCTTACACCACCAACGGCCAATTCAAATTTTCTGCTTGGGAATTGTTGATGATTGGTGATTGGGCTGTCGCCGTCCTGAACTGTCACCGGCTTGAGACCGCCCCAGCCGGGGTCGCCGGCGCCGAATCCGTACGATGCTGTTCTCTTGCACTTCTCTATACCTAGCTGGCAATCTCCACTTCACGGGCAAGCGCCCTAGGCTTACTAAGCACGTTCCGCACTATTCCGCACAACTTATTGACGCTTTCACACGATTTTCCGCTATTATATAGGAGCTCGTATTTTGACGTTCGTCCTTGTAAACAACTCCTGACAGCATGTGTGTGTGTGTGTGTGTGTGTGTGTGTGTGTGTGTGTGTGTGTGTGTGTGTGTGTGTGTGTGTGTGTGTGTGTGTGTGTGTGTGTGTGTGTGTGTGTGTGTGTGTGTGTGTGTGTGTGTGTGTGTGTGTGTGTGTGTGTGTGTGTGTGTGTGTGTGTGTGTGTGTGTGTGTGTGTGTGTGTGTGTGTGTGTGTGTGTGTGTGTGTGTGTGTGTGTGTGTGTGTGTGTGTGTGTGTGTGTGTGTGTGTGTGTGTGTGTGTGTGTGTGTGTGTGTGTGTGTGTGTGTGTGTGTGTGTGTGTGTGTGTGTGTGTGTGTGTGTGTGTGTGTGTGTGTGTGTGTGTGTGTGTGTGTGTGTGTGTGTGTGTGTGTGTGTGTGTGTGTGTGTGTGTGTGTGTGTGTGTGTGTGTGTGTGTGTGTGTGTGTGTGTGTGTGTGTGTGTGTGTGTGTGTGTGTGTGTGTGTGTGTGTGTGTGTGTGTGTGTGTGTGTGTGTGTGTGTGTGTGTGTGTGTGTGTGTGTGTGTGTGTGTGTGTGTGTGTGTGTGTGTGTGTGTGTGTGTGTGTGTGTGTGTGTGTGTGTGTGTGTGTGTGTGTGTGTGTGTGTGTGTGTGTGTGTGTGTGTGTGTGTGTGTGTGTGTGTGTGTGTGTGTGTGTGTGTGTGTGTGTGTGTGTGTGTGTGTGTGTGTGTGTGTGTGTGTGTGTGTGTGTGTGTGTGTGTGTGTGTGTGTGTGTGTGTGTGTGTGTGTGTGTGTGTGTGTGTGTGTGTGTGTGTGTGTGTGTGTGTGTGTGTGTGTGTGTGTGTGTGTGTGTGTGTGTGTGTGTGTGTGTGTGTGTGTGTGTGTGTGTGTGTGTGTGTGTGTGTGTGTGTGTGTGTGTGTGTGTGTGTGTGTGTGTGTGTGTGTGTGTGTGTGTGTGTGTGTGTGTGTGTGTGTGTGTGTGTGTGTGTGTGTGTGTGTGTGTGTGTGTGTGTGTGTGTGTGTGTGTGTGTGTGTGTGTGTGTGTGTGTGTGTGTGTGTGTGTGTGTGTGTGTGTGTGTGTGTGTGTGTGTGTGTGTGTGTGTGTGTGTGTGTGTGTGTGTGTGTGTGTGTGTGTGTGTGTGTGTGTGTGTGTGTGTGTGTGTGTGTGTGTGTGTGTGTGTGTGTGTGTGTGTGTGTGTGTGTGTGTGTGTGTGTGTGTGTGTGTGTGTGTGTGTGTGTGTGTGTGTGTGTGTTTTTGTGTGTGGCCTATTTTGCTATCACTGTTAACCACCGTACTAAGTGTATTTTCAATTTATAGGTTTTTTTTGTGTATTGTTCCCAACTTACCTCAGGCCATCAACATCACACCAATGTGTAAGGACAACATTTTCCGTTTCCCACATATGGTACGCAATATATGTACTATACTTCTGAAAACTTACGTTCATCGATATCTGTTCTTGCACATTTCGGGTATGGTATGTCTATTCGTTCTACCTTGCACTCGTCTTTTGTTATTCATCTCTCGTGAAGTTGCGGTCGTGTCGAATTTAACGGTGGATTTAGTGAGCGATCCCAATTTTTGAGCAGAACTGATAATTTTTGTCCCCTTTAGCAATTTTAAGGTTACCCAATCACACATCGCCTGTACATTGGCATTTTGCATTTTGGTTTGGGGCCTCTACCTTCATTCCGCCCGAGTGACTGGGTTCCCACACTGGCACTGATGGTTGATTCCTGTATCTTTTCGTGAGGTGCATCATCAGCGTCGTGCGAGTAACAGCATAATGCATGGCTGCTGTTTGAAAGTAAATCCGTTCTTCGCAGATTTGTATGCTTTCTCCAGTGGCTGGTTGGTCCATGACTTCCGGTTACCCTTTTTTAAGGTTGTGTGATGACATCTGTAAATCAACAATTGATAGCAGATGAAAAATATCTTTGCCACGGGGTAAAGTCTTTACACGTTAGCGTCATGAAGCTAAACCACCAAAAAGCAAAGTTTTTTTGTCGTTTTTTCACCAGTTGTTAGCTCATATCAAACATCCGTAAATATGAAGAATGCATATTTAAATAGCTTAAGATCCATAGTAGCCAAATTAGATCCACACATGAGCGCACGATTGAAAATTTGTTTGTACAAATTTGATAGAAATCATGCCAAAAATGGTTCTCAAATGTGTTGTCACACCTCCAGATTGGATACTATATTGTTGATTAATTCAGTAATAAATTTTATCCAGTTTTTATGACAAGTGCCCATCTTTCCCGTAATGCCTGTGTTTACTTACCATCCTCTAGATCAGGGGTCTCCAAACTACGGCCCGCGGGCCGCATGCGGCCCTCAAGAACTTATAATGCGGCCCACGATGACTTTGCCAGAGTTAATATAAATATTACGTTATTATGAATTTTTAAAATTAAAATGTATTTTTTACTTTTCTTAGACAAAAATCAAGCTTTAGTAACACGAAACTGTACAAGTATCGTTGGTATTTTATTATAAAAACGAGATTTAAACGTTCACTCATCAGTTAAAGGTAGCGTCAAATGGCCCTCAACATAGTTATTTTTGAAGCAATGCGGCCCGCGAGCTGAAAAGTTTGGAGGCCCCTGCTCTAGATAACGATTTTTGAAAACGTATGATATAATAATTTGGAATTGAAGTATCGAAGCATAGTGAACCGGGAAAACTAAAAAAAACCGGGAAAAACAACGGAATTAAAAATCCTGATTCGAGTGGCCACCCTGGAGCTGTCAAGTACATCAAAGTGCTTAGACTCATTGTTCAACACCTGCGCGAAATGGTGCCGCAGAAGGCGTTGACGATGTTTCGTTGTATGTTTTGGAGTATGGGCCAAACCTGCTACAATGCGCCTTATCCGTTGCCAAAATATTTTCCCTGGGCGACGCGGAGCACTGTTATGCAATCTATGTGCTGGACAACATATACGTGAGCCGGTCTGGGGTACGGCGATTGCTTAACGTGACCACCTAAAATTCTCTCATGTTGAACGCAGCTTGAATTCACGTCTAATTTGTCTTCGGCTTGAGAGTAATGCCACCCTATGCAATGTTTACGCTCCATCAGGGAGTCAGCGGAGAGCGGAGAGGGAGGATTTTTTCGAACAAACGTTACCATTCTATTTGCGGAATGCATGTGATCATGTTATTCTCGCGGGCGACTTCAACTGTGTGTTGGAATCGAAGGATGTGACGGGCGCGAGAAATTTCAGCCTTTCTTTGCGAAACGCGGTAAATAACATGGGTTTGTGTGACAGCTGGGAGGCTCTCCGAGGAAACGAGGTGGAGTTTTCTTATGTCACCAGTGGTTCTGGATCACGTATCGATCGGTGTCATGTTTCTTCCTCACTGAAAACACAGTTAAGAGTGACCGGTATGCATGTCCTTTCCTTTTCGGACCACAAGGCTCTCACCGTTCGTCTCTGCCTACCAATCGCGCCGAGTCGTATGCGCAGCAACGGCTATTGGCAACTGAGACCACACGTGCTATCCGAACAAAATCTGGGGGAGTTCAGATGCAAGTGGAACTATTGGACCAGACGCGAGGAAATTACCGCTCGTGGATGCAGTGGTGGGTTGAGCTCGCGAAGCCTAAAATAAAATCGTTTTTCCGGTGGAAAACAAATGAACGCTATCAAAGTTTCCGCTTGCATCATGAACTCCTTTACAGAGAGTTGAAGTCCGCATACGAGAGATATCTTTCTGACCCATATGAGTTAGTAAATATCAATCATGTGAAAGGAAAAATGCTAATGCTCCAGAGGCGTTTTTCTGAGCACTTCGCCCGCATAAACGAAACACGTCTATGTGGCGAAAGTATTTCAACTTTCCAGTTAAAGGAGCAGAGGAAAAGGCGAACGGTGATCGACAAGCTTACATTAGATGACTGTTCGCACTTAACTGAGCCTCATGAAATAAATGTTCATATTGAGGGCTTCTTTAGAAATCTTTACACGACACACGATACACCCAACACAATTACAGACAACACATTCACAAGCACACGCGTTATTCCCGAGGACTGTGAAACCAACAATCGTTGCATGGACGACATCACTTCTTGTGAGCTTTTCGATGCAATTAAAAGATCAGCTTCGCGGAAGTCCCCCGGCCCGGATGGAATACCAAGAGAGTTTTATCTCCGCGCCTTCAGCACCATTCAGCGCGAGCTTCTGCTCGTGCTCAATGAGGCTCTCTTAGGAGAGATTCCTCCAAGTTTCGTTGATGGGGTCATAGTGCTGGTTAAGAAAAGGGGAGGTGGGACTACCATGTCTGCATTTCGACCTATATCAGAATCGATGGCATCATCGGTAGGTGGGAGATAGTCTCGACAGCGCAAAAGTGTTGTAATAAACCATGCAACATTTTTCAGGCTGTTCTTTCCGTTAAAGAGAGGGTGGTAGATTTGCAGAGGAAACGAAAGTGTGGTAAGCTTGTCTCCTTCGATCTTTCACATGCTTTTGATCGCGTCAATAGAGACTTTCTCTTCAACAACATGCTCTCTTGGGGTTTCAATTCGGGGCTAGTGGGGCTTTTGAGAACAATTGGTGAACGGTCCACCTCCCGTATCCTTATGTTTCTCATGTTTATGTTTATATGTTTATTGATTGATCCATCGGGATCTTGAAGATCCTACATGAATGTACTTAAATTAGTGCTTATAGACTATGTAAGGTACATAAATCGATCGGGGAGAACATGTGCACAAGAATAGAAAATGTATTTTGAAAATAAAATTATTACGTAAGTTGTGTCCTGAGTCTATCTCTAAAAACATTCTGTGGCATGTTGAAATCAAATAAATCAAAGTTATTTATGAAAGTTCGACACATAGCTGACATAGGATCGGACTGGCCAAAACGAGTTCTATAACGAGGGACGGATATGAATTGACGTGTACGTAGATTCCTTGATGGCGCGTTAAATTCTATCGTAGCTAATAGAGTAGGAGCATCAATATGGTGGTTAAGTAGTCCTGATATAAAAAGGCATTTAGCTGTCTCACGGCGCTTTTTCAACGACTGAATCCCTAAAAGCAGACACCGGGAATGGTATGAGGGTAACACATCGCCCTGTCGCCATGGTAAGAGTCTTACAGCATATCTAGTCGCTTTTCTTTGGATGGCCTCGATTCGATTACTCCATTCTTCGGTACAGGGGTCGCTAACAATACTGCCATATTCTAACACAGATCGGACGTAGGCACAGTAGATGGTTTTTATGGTCATGGGATTACGGAAACCTTGCGTTGATCGAATAATCCAACCCAGTAGTTGGTTCCCTCTAGACACTATATTCTCTAGGTGATCGTTAAATGTTAAACGTGTGTCGAGAATGATCCCAAGGTCGCGGAATGTATCGGTGCGTTCAACGGATATGTTATCGATCTGGTAGTTAAATCGTGTGCAAGACCGAGAACGGTAAAAAGACAAAACACGACATTTTTCGATACATAGCACCATTGCATTATCACGGCACCATATGCTAAACAGGTTGATGGCGTGTTGAAGATTGATGCAGTCATTGGTATCGTTGATAGGAGCGAACAGCTTAACGTCATCGGCAAACAGAAGAAAACGGTGTTTAGCTAGCAATTGCCCTACATCGTTTATATAAAGAATGAAGAGCAGCGGGCCCAAATTGCTGCCTTGAGGCACCCCTGAGGTGCCAAGCACCTCTCTAGATGTATGATCGTTTACCTTGATCTTGTATGAGCGTTCTGTGAGGTAGGAATGTAACCACTTAACTATTTGTTCCGAAAACCCTAATTTGAGCAATTTGGCGATTAAAATGTCGTGTGAGATGAGGTCGAAAGCAGCTTTGAGATCGGTGTAAATAGCATCCACTTGACCTTCGGAGTCGAGATTACGTTTGCAGAAACTAACGAATTCAGTGAGGTTCGTTAATGTTGAACGTTTGGGTACGAACCCGTGTTGGTTATCCATAATGTAATTCGATGTAGCGGAGAGCATAGGGCTGTAAAGCAGAAGCTCAAAAGCTTTTGACACCGCACAAAGTGATGTGATACCGCGATAGTTTGAAGCACATGAGCGAACCCCTTTTTTAAATATTGGTACCATCCACGAGGTCTTCCATAAGCATGGGAAAATACCGGAACTCAGTGACGTGTTGTATATGTTTGTTAATACAGGTGCTAGGGACTGATAGCATTTACTGATGATGAAACTCGGAATGCCATCGGGACCAGGAGCTGTAGATGGTTTAAGGCTTTTGAGGCACTTTTCTACTGTGCGTATATCAAACGTAGGAATGGTATAATCAATCATGTTTAGAGGTGTGTAAGATGTGGCCCTTGAGATCACCGTTTGATCTACAGTTGGGGTAGAGAAGGCATCGGAAAATCGTTCAGCAAAAATGTTGCAAATATCTTCGGGTGACGTGCCCACGGAATCATTATGTTTGATTGTGCTAGGAACTACGTTTGAGCGTCGTCTGCTGTCAATGAAGTGCCAAAATTTTCGGGGATGTCGGAGAAGGTACCTTTCGATTGAAGATGTATATTGCTTATATCTTGATCGGTTATACTGACGGTATGCATGTATCGCGTTGTTACGATTTTCACTAGTGATATTACTTCTCATAAAACGGTGTCGACTAATGGCTTTGTTTTTGGCTCGTTTGAGGATGATAAGCCTGTTATTAGTCCATGCTGGAGAGCGTTTCTGGTGCATAATTGGTGTACAGGATTGTAGAGCATCTTTCATGAAAATCGTGAAGGCATGAACAGCGTCGTCAACAGATGGAAAGTTGGAGCAGTTAAAAGTAGAACCGAATAGAAATATTCTTTCCTCCAGTTCGACGATATTAGCCTTTGAGTAATTTAATCGTTGCTGATATGTGTTGCTTGGATGGGAGCTAGACTCATGAGGATCATAGTGACGTATTGACCATTCGAGTGCAGGATGATAATTGTCGAGCTTGAGCAGGGCCGGTTCGGATTTAGACACGGCAGAACAGATCTCAGCGGCGTTGGAGTTAGCAAAAATTAGATCGAGTTGTCGGTCCATGGAGTTTCTAACGTTGCTTAATTCATAAAGGCCGCTTGCTGCCATACCATCGATGAAAATATGATTATTTCGAGACTTAGATGACGGTTTATAGTGCATGAAAGTGGAGCGCAATGGTACATCCTCGACATCGGCTGGATTGAGTTTGGACCACGTAATGTCCCATTTGTTAAAATCTCCAGCGACAAGCAGGAGATCGTTATCTCTCATGCGTGATGAAATTTCGCGTATACTTTCTAGATGTTAACAAATGATGTTAACATGTTAAGAAATGTTAACAATTATGTCGTTATATGCGTTGTACGGTGGAATATACATGGCACCAATATAAACAAAAATATTGCCCAATCGAATTTTGACCCATAACTGTTCCATAGTTCGATCCGTCGGTGTAATTTCGCAAGATTAAAGAGAGCGAGAGCAGGCTATTAGAACACCACCACCGATGGAGAAAGTGTTGTTGGTAGTGGTTCTATCGCATCGGTAAATAGAATAGCGATCGTCGTTGAATAACTCATTGTTTATGTTATTGTTCAACCAGGTTTCAGTTAATATTACGATTTTGTATTCAGTTTCGGAAAGTACTAGTCTTAGATCATTCAGTTTTTTACGCAAGCCACGAACATTTTGGTAGTACATCGGTAGGTATGTTATTGTTGTGTTGTTGATATTCAATTGCTATTCATCTGACGGACTGGCTTCCGCAGAATCATCAGTCCGTTTAGTGTTAACTCGTCGCGGTCTTTTTTTAGGAGCGGCTAAGCATTCTGGAGGAGATCTGGTAGGTGTAGTGGTGACAAGCATTCGCTCGTTGAGATCCTGCTGTGGTTCAGTTGTAAACAAACCTGCATCTGTAGTGGTCATAGCAGGAGAGGAAATCGGACCTGAAAGGAAATGGGAATCGCAGATCGGCTGCGAGTGCATATCTGTAGTGGTGTTTGATATCGGAGCGCTTATTCCGGACCGTGAGAGTGGATTGTGATAGCTGTCTGCAGCGAGAGTGGCAGTGTGATCGTGTGTGAGTTGATGTATCGAGTTAGTATCGATGACGGCGCGTGTATTGAGATTGTTATTGTTGTTGTTCCGGTAGTCACGAAACTCTCGGTATGTTAGAGCGGAGGGTCATGTCTCAGGTGATAGAGCCTTACTGCGTAAAGTCCCCGGTATGCCCACTTTGAATGAGATGAATGAGAGTGTACTTGTGTTAGCGCCGAATTTCGTCAGGCGGTGAACAAACACATCCCGCTTGTCAAGCGCTAAACGTACCTGCACCATATGAGAAATTTGCTCAGTGGTAACTGATGGGGCGAAACGTGTAAAGAACAGCCACATACGCGTATCAGTGTGTGGAATGATATCCAGTGTATCTGAAGCAAGCGGTGATCCCGATCCTCTTAGTAGTGGTGTTTGCAGGTTGTTAAGTGGTGTTTTGTTGATGTAGGATGTCGGTTTGATTGCACTTACACTAAGTGAGGCCGCCAAAGATGGGAACTGTGTTTGTGTTGGTGTAATGGTATCAGGAATATTGTTAATTACTGAGTTAAACAATTCGGGGTATGATGTTGCTGGATTGCGATGAATGAGTTGTTGAGTGGGTAAATCGGTTGAGGTGTGTGATGAAAGCAAACAGGAACGCATCTCATCCTTCAGCACTTCGAGGAGATCGCATTTAATACCGGCAGTGATTTGTTTTGGCAGCTCACTATGGAGGCTCGCTTTAAGGTCGGCAATGCTGAACGATAAGTCGACAGTGGTGTGGGTGTACGGGGTAGACGACCTAAGCACAGCCGAACGCGGATCTCTATGAAACTTTACACAAGCCTTACATGCCCAAAAAAGTTGTGCAGAGTCCTGTGCTCCTCAGAGCTCCTCAGAGAGTCCACTGCATGTGAAATGAAACTCGGCATTGCACCAACCCTGGCATTTCACAATTCGATCAGCAGGTACGATGTCGTTGGCACAAGCGGCGCAGATACCGGCCATTGTAAAATGGTACAGCAATAGTTGAAATGGGGTATTGATTGTAGAGCAGGAAAAATGATTGTAGGTGATTGCAGATGAGCAATTTCCGACTGTTAATGAAAACCAGGTCTTGAGGCAGTCAGCACAACCAAGCAAGTTGCGTTATGGATAAGTTTTCACTGAATAATTTTATAAAATATCGGAGCGCAAAGAATCATCGACCAGTCACTATGACGTTTGCCGTTTTTTTGGAATGGAATCTTATCTTATCAATGGAATCCTCTCTCTTTCCTTCCCGATCCTTCGTTCCGTCCGTCAGGGAGATCCCCTTTCCATGCACCTTTTTATCCTCTACCTTCAACCCCTCATCACAAGATTAGAAGGTATTTGTTGCGATCAGGATGACCTGGTCAATGCATATGCCGACGACATCTCTGTGGTGACAACATCTCCCGACAAAATCGAGCGTATGCGAGAACTCTTTGAGGCATTTGGCTGTGTCTCTGGAGCCCGTCTCAACGTGCAGAAAACCACAGCGCTCGACATAGGACTGACCACACCATCAAGGATATCTGTTCCATGGCTGCATACCGTGGAAAGATTGCGTCTGCTAGGTATATTATTTTCTAATAATATCAATTGGGATGTCGTGATCCAGCACTTCGCCTCGTTAGTTTGGCTGCATCGCATGAGGAATTTAAACATCGTGCAAAAAGTTCTACTGTTGAACACGTTTCTGCTCCCCAAGCTATGGTACGTGGCTTCAATATGTGGTGCTCGAGCATTAGACACGGCAAGAGTCTCCAGCATAATAGGAGGATTTCTTTGGCATGGCAATGGAGGAATCCGAGTTCCACTGCAGCAACTGGCTTTACCACGGAAGCGAGGTGGACTGAACCTGCACATACCAGCAATAACTGCATATGCCCTCTTGACAAACCGATACCGAGCAGAGTGCAGCTTCCTCAAATACAGCGAGCCTCATATCGTCCAAGCTGGTAATCCGCCAAATCTGGCCACCATTCCAAGCTGGTATCCCTGCCTAAAAATCGTGGTGAGACAACTGGCCTATTTACCCGCTGAATATGTCGCAAACCCCTCTTCATGTAAACTTCGTCGCATACTTGTGGACAAGCTACCAGATGCCAAAGTAGCACATGAAAATCAACAACTTTGTTGGACCAGAATCTGGGCTAATATGCAAAGCTTTGATTTATCAGCACAACAACGAGCTACTCTATACATGCTAGCAAATGGTAAAGTGTCACATGGAGAGCTCTTGTTTCGGATGGGAAGAAGGGCTTCCAATCAATGTTCGTTTTGTCCCCAAATGGAAAGTCTGGAACACAAATTTGCTTGTTGTAGTAGAGTAGCGGCGGCTTGGGCACTGCTGCAGCAAGAAATAGTTTCAATAGCTCCAGGACGCCCCTATTTGTTCAATAGTCTCCGATTTCCAGAACTAGCAGGAGTTAGTCTGGGAATACGTATATTTATTCTTAGGTTGTTTGCTAACTACATTTTCCACATCGTTGAAAACAACGATGTTGAGATAGATTTAGTCGTCCTTAAGTGTGCACTACTTTTGTAAATGTAAAGTTTTTTTTTGTTGTATATATCCACACTAGTAAATAGAAATTGATCTGTACACGCAAATAAATATATTTAAAAAAAAAAATAAACAACGAGCAACGAATTACGATGTAATTACCGCATCAGTCGACAGCTACGGTTTAACAGAACAATCCAGCCGAGAGGAGAAACTTGGGCAGATATTTTGCTTTGATGGACCTGGTGGCACCGGAAAGCTGTTTCTGCTCGAAACTATTTTTTTCTTTATTTTTATAGAGACTTTGAGCCAATTGGCCTCATTCGCCTCTTTCAATCGGATGAGCATGAGTTATATACTTAAAGACTACTATTCTTCTTTGCAAGCCATTTGTGGCTTGCAAAATACCTTATACCGAGTAGTCTCGGTTTACTTAAAGCTATCCATTGATTTTATTATCTGTTACAAATGTGGTTTTGGTTAGAGTTGTTCATACAGATTAGTGATACGAAGGAATTTTAAATGTTTACGCTGGCAATCGCTGTCTGGTGAGAGAATGGTGTCGATGTTGTGGTCCAATTTGCAGGTCATGCGTTCCGTAGAATATTCATGGCATTCGTTTAAGATGTGACGGACGGTGATGTCGACGCCACAGAAACTGCATAGTGGTGGGCTGGATTTTTGTAATAAAAAGATGTGGGTGAGTCGGGCGCCTCCGCCTACACGCGTGGTCCAAAACAGCCGAAGTCATACAAACGCAAAGTCATGCAAAGACAACGCGTCTAGAGGACATGTGTAGCCGTGAGGAAACTTTTCTGTGTCTCTTTTGCCTCGTCCTTGCCTTGAGATCCTGATGAGTGAAGCATGCGTACCTTTCGTGTACGTTCGGGGTATAAACCCTGTCCCTCTCATGTTAATGGTGAAGACATAATCGTATGCCATCGGCTCTGCATCCGGGCGTGGGCAGGCCGTTTGTTCGCAGACAATGGTCCTCGTAAAACGTCAACATTTATTTTACAGTTTTTTCATGTTTTAAAGTTATTTTCTTTTAGGTGGCAATTTTAATCTATAGATAAATGGTGTAGGCATACGATAATGTAAGAATAATTGTGTTTTGTGGCATATTCACAGGAATATTCAGTAAACTGCTTAACATGCCCATTTGTAACTGTGGTAACAGAGTTTCTATTTCCTGAGCAACAATAGATAGAGGTGATAGAGAAGGAGAAAAGTTCAGACTTACAATTGTGAATTCTATTGGTGAAGGTATTTTAACGGCTATTGCGGGTATGTTGGTAGAAATATTAATATGGTTAGATGGTATGTGTTTTTGTATGCCTATGCTAACAGAGTGATGCATGTTGGTTGGTGTTTGGTTGAAATACCAGGAATAGTTATTGAATGGAGAATTGTTTTGATTTGGTATGGTCATTATTTCTTGATAAGCAACTATTGTTGGGTTGTGGCGGGAAATCAGAATTTTTAGTTCATCAGAGTTACGGCTCATGCTCCTGATATTCCAGGACATGGCAAACAAAGGCGTATTGCTATTTAACAGAGGATGGGAATTTGGAGAATAAATGTTTGATGTTGCTAAAAAAGAAGGTGTGTTGTGTGTGATCATTATGGTTTAGAAATTGTATGTCTCTCTGATTGCCTCATCTCGATGAAAGGGGCATTATTGGGTGAGAGAAGGAGCTCCTGTCCCTCGGAGTTGATCGGAGAAGGAAGGAATAGGGATAGGTGATATGAGGAATTTTTTTGTTAAGGTTTTTTTTGAGGGAGGGAGGTTTTCTCCTCGGAGGAAGTTCAGATCGTTTTTAAACGCCTTTGAAGAGGTCGCTTTGATTCCGTCCAGATGAGAGAGGGAGCAAGGAGAGACAGACTCTTCGGATTGGTCCATTGTTTCAACTTTATTGGTTTTGTTTTGATTAAAAAGATCAATAAATTTGGTTTGTTCGATTTGCATATTTTTAATAGTTACTGTAAGTAGATCAATTTTCGTATTTAGATTAGCATTTTCTTGATTAAGTTGGGCAAAAATTTCATCTTTTGGATCAAGGGTGGCAACAGATGGAGTGAGTATTTTCAAAAGTTCTTCAATTAGTTATTCAAGATTGGTAATTTCTTCGTCTCTAGAATCGGGTTTAGTGGAAGGGGCAACGTTAGTTTATGGATTGGGGGACACAACTTGAGCGAGAGTGTGCCTTTGTTGAACTGCGCTCTGTCTATGTAGTAGGGAATTTATGTATTTTCGTGCTTCATAGAAAAACACGTTGTAATCAATTTTATATTTCATGACTTCCTCTTCCTTGAGATAAAACGGGCAGGATTTGTCAAAAGAATTGTGGTAGCTTTTGCAATTACCACATTTCAGTGGAGCAATACATTCACAATGGGCAGGGATACCACAATTGTGGCAATCCTGTGAGGTTCCGCATTAGCCTGGTATGGCCATTGTTGCGTATGACCTCATTGTGAAGTAAAAACATATATGCGGATGTAGCGAAGTAAACCACTTCAAGTTAAATCAAAGTTCAAGCAAAACACGGCTCAAGCAATAGCGCGCGCTTCAGAAACGCAACAAACATAAATAGGTAGTCAACCGTTCGCACGGTTCAAACGAGGAAGTAACTTTACGCAATTCATAAACCATAGGTACATGTCGCATTAAGTATAAATAAAACTTGTTATCAAAATAGTCATAGTTACAGTTAGCTAACCTATATGCGTTCAGCAACTAAATAGCAGATAAGAGATGAAAACCTAAATAAAGTAAGCGTATTGGAACACAAACCTCAGAATTGCTCGTTTCTTAATAGTTGGAGGCACTCTCCGGTCGACGAAGGAACAATATACCCGACTCGGTGTAAAGCACCGGCGTTCGGCGCTGCGACGGAGCAACACATCCGCCAGCAGCATTAGCCATATTGAGCACATTTCAGGCAAAGCATGGGTTTGAGGTAATATGTACGGGGGATCAAACCAACAACGTAAAGTTCATTGGAATAGTTCTTAAAATATGTTTAGATATTTACTGTAACGTCTCGCCGTGAAAACAACGAACGACGTAAAAGGATATCTAAGTCTGTTTTTCCCACGCTCTACTGTACAGTACAAAACGCCTGAAACACCAAACACGAACAACACTTTTCAGCACTGCACTGCATAGATATAGGAAATTCTGCACTGCGCTGATCACGGGGATATAAAATAAGGGTCAGTCGAGGAGCGCGAGTTAGAACACATCTGCACTCTTTGCCTGTCACGAGAAGATTGTGATATATCAACTGTCGCAGATGATAGCACAAATATAGCACTTGATATAGCAAAACTGATGCGAGGCTACCAGTGAAATTCTATACGCTATACTCGATATACGCGATTTCGCTATACACTATATTTTAATTTGACAGTTCTTTGAGTAAATTGTTATAATCTGACACATCGAATGTCAAATGCGAAATAAATTCCTATTTGGTCGAATTTGAAAAACCATTTCAAAAGGTAGAAAATTATAATCTTCAGTTAAAATCAGATCATAAAACTAATTTAGTGGCTAAAACCTACCAATTCAAGCAAAATTATACGAAAATTAGCTTTAATTTGAACTGAAAACCTCGAAATTCGACTTACGCTAATATTCGAGATACGCTATTGCCTCCGGTCTGCATTAATAGCGTATATCGGGGAATACCTGTTCGTACTCTTATGCAAAATACATGCTAACAATTGAAAATTTGTAAAATTCCGTTTTTACAACCACAAACAAACGTCTCATACTGACCGATATCATATATCGTCTCATACTGACCGATATCATATAAAAAAATAAACGAAAATTAGAAGTAAGGTTATGGAAACTAGTCGTAGTGTATGAATATCTTTTGTAGATTGAGCGGAACCGGAATTTATGAAAACCGTACACAATACTGCTATTTTAACTCTAAGAGTGTATTTGTAGTTCTATCACCAAAATATGGTGCTTGTAGTTCGACTTCTTCTCTTTAATTGTGGTAGAACGGTAGCCGAAGTGATACCAGTGTACATAGACGACATCTGGTGACCGGTGTGTTTAGAAGATAGTTAGTTCTTTATCTGTGTGTAAACAATTAGCGTGTGACAGCTCTAGTGCTGCTAGAAGTGTAGCTCAGATATAACAAGCACCTACCATCAAAAACACTATCAATTAAATGAAATTTTTCTCCTCTGATCTAGAGAAGTTTGTTCCACGAAAGGAATTATTGTTAAAAGCAAAGTGGCTAGGCATGCACATAACGAAAAAAAATATAAAAAGAAAAATATTGAAGCTTCACGATTCAGCAGTAAGAAAAAGGAACTTGAAGAATTTGCTTTGAACAAAAGAATGTTGATTAACAAAAATGAAATGCAAGTGGGGAGTCAACTAATACTAAAACCATTCAGTTGAAATTGAATAAATAGAATGAAAAATAGTAGAACTTAAGTAAGATAAGGGAAACAATTGCTATCCATTGTTTTTAAATTTGCGCATTGAACATTCCTAGCAGTGGCTTGGTGGTTGTTTTCTTAAACTTTTTTTTCAACATGGATGCTACTGAATTTGACTTGTTGAATTTCTAGCATTTGCTGTCAATTTGTGTGTAACGATTTTTTTCGGCTTACCTGATTCTATAACGTATGGTTTATTTTCAATGCATATCTAATAATATTGTATTTTTTTTAATCTTTTGAACATCAATTACAGGAAATACTAAAATGGATGAAGCTCGCCGAAAACGTGAGGATAAAAAAATACAGCGGCAACGTGAATTGGAAGCAAAACGAGCACATCGCACTAGTTCTTGCGGAGGCGCGATGAAGTTGGGTGCCAAAAAAATTTAATCATATTTTACGAAGGTTGAGGGTAATGATCTCTCAAAACGATTGATGCAAACAAATTTTAGATTCTTCGAGAATCCCGCAGTATGGTAGATTCTCGAATATCTTTCGATTTGCATCAATTATATGAAAAATCGTCCGAGAGAATCCAAGTATAATAACTGACCTGAATAACCATAGGTAACTTACATTGAATGTAAATGAATGAGTTATGAAGTGATAAACATATGCAAAAAAAAAAAAAAAAAAGTAGGTTAATAAACTAACACAGGTGTGCAAATCGAACAAATTGCACTTTTCTTGAGAAACAGTATGGAACTTAGCGAAAAAACATTTTCAACTTCTCGCAAAAGCCTTTTTAGATGATTAAAATAGGAAGATATTTATAAGACCTACAAGTTTACAATGCGTATATAAATAAATAATACACCCGTTTCCAGGTACATTCGAATCTCGCGTCGATTTGCATCAAATCACGTGCCGCTTGCTTCGAATCGCAAGCTGCTTCGATTGAATGCGTGCCGCTACGGTTTAATCGCGTGTTGTTAATGGGCCCCTTCACGATTCTAGTCAGCTTTTTATATGGAGTTTGACAGTTGGAGGCCTGAATCATGTAAACACTCCATACAAAACCACACCCAAACCTGCGATTTTCAGGCCACATTATTCTATTTGTGGGGTTGGCTTTCAGTGACTTATGAATTACCTCCCATTGCATGATATTCAGTCCTACGTATGGCGGCACGTTCCATTTGGGGCTTGAACCCATGACGAGTATGTTGTTACAGAGTTTTCATAGCCAATTCGATATTGTAAACTATTTATCGGTTTTCGTCAAGTGTGACTTTGGCGTTCGTAAACGTTGTAAACCCTCAATTGGACGCAGTCAACTCTATTCTTTATTGTAAATTATGAAACAGTTGTTGTTAAGTTTGAATCCGGCGTACTCGGTATTTTTTTTAGGATTTTATTGTTTTGGGGCCAAAAAATAAAGAAGAATTGTTTGTGTCTTGTGTAAATAATTATAATTAAGTAAAATAATATAATTTTATTAATAATTTTTAAGTTACTTAATAATTACTAAACCAATGTTGACGGCATACATTATACAAGCAGGAAAACGATACAAATTTGAGAAAAAAAAATCGAAATTTATTTATATTAGCTTATTTACAACATATTTATAACTTGAGATAACTTTTTCGTATTTAGATGCATAAAAAAAAGTACCTAGTTAAAAAAATTAAAATAATAAATGCAAACCGTAACCATAGGATTATAACTCACATATTTCATGTAACTGAAAAATTTTTTATAAACTATGTTATTTTACCTAATTACAGTTAACATCCAAACAATTCCTTGGAAGCTTTATGGTACCAAAACAATAATATTCCAGAAAAAAACTGAGAACGCTGGATTCAATCTTGACAACGACGTTTCATAATTTACAACATCAGAATAGAGTTGACAGCGTCTAATCGAGGGTTTGCGATGCCAAAGTCACACTTGACGAAAATCGATAACTAGTTTACAATATCGAATTGGCTATGAAAACCCTGTAAGTCGTACGAGTTGGCGACTGTACCACGATACCAGCTTTCGCAATCCGAAGTCGAAGCGATAAAAATCAAACTTCTAAATGCATACACCTTGGGATAAGCCTACCCGAATATCATAGCCAATTTGATAGCTGCTCGAAAAGTGCTATAAATACAAACAACTGACATTTCAGCATACGATGTAGAAACGGAAAGAACCCAATATTGAGTTTTTAGCAGCTGGAGAATGATAATGTGCAAAAGCAACGCAAATTTTGACTTATTTAATACGGGTTTAAAACTCAGTTGTATAGCATAAATTCCTTAAATGTGCAAAATTTTTAACGAAGCTTAGAACCTCACGAAGATATCTTGGTATACAGAACAATTAGATAGCTAGATTTCTAAAAGGCATCTAAGGCCGCATGGCCATGTGGTTTCTCAACGCTCTTTTTCATAGGCATTCATTGTGAATTTCTCAACGATTGTGAATCGACACAAAATCGTTTTGAGAATCTCTGAAAAAGTTGACGATGCAGCGATGGTCTATTTGAAACATGAGCAAATATGCTTTTTTTGTAGGTAAAATACCTTCAATATTTAAAAAAAATGTGTCGGACGTCAAAAAATACCTTCAATATTTGCCATTGGAAAAGGATTAAAAAATAAGCGATCTAACAAATAAAAACTTATTTTCTATGAAAGCTCCAAATAAAGCTTGAGTGGCAATATCAGTTTCACAGAGTGAGAAAAATTGACGCCGGCCACGGGCTCGGCTCTGAGAACAAATTTTTAGTGCTTGAGAAACATAAATTAGTAATTTAGAATATTTCCCAGCATGAAAAAGCTCCATGGCCCGGCGGCTTAACTGTCAACAATTCGATGGAAGCGGCAGCCGATTCAGCCGTATTCAGCGTCCACACGTGAGGTCCAAAACAGCCGAAGTCATACAAAGTCATGACGCCCTTGTGTTCCGGCGTCCACCCGACGTTTATCGAGCCCAACCGAATAGTTGTGTTCGTTACACATGTGTACGTATCAGGTAGCAGCAGTTGTACTGCTGACCTGATATATGCCGCAGTGATACCGAGCGGGACGCATAGACAACGCATCTCGAGAACATGTGTAGCCGTGAGGAAACTTTTCTGTGTCTCTTTTGCCCCGTCCTTGCCTTGATCCTGATGAGTGAAGCATGCATACCTTTCGGGTACGTTCGGGGTATAAGCCTATCCCTCTTACTTTAATGGTGAAGATAGAATCGTATGCTATCGGCTCTGCATTCGGGCATGGGCAGGCTATCAGCCCGTGTTCGATCGTAGTGGCATACGGCATAATTGGCACGCGATGCAAGCGGAACGAGATTCAATCGTAGCTGGAAAAGGGTTCGTGTATCGTGAATCCTCATACAACGAGCTCATTTCGGTCCTGCGTTTCACTCATGATACGAAAAAAATCGTAAGAGGATAATTATTTTCCATTCGGTAAACAATAAATACCTGATGTTCACATTTCAAAACTGATTTACGAGCTCATTGATACTGTCGGAAACTTCCAGCTTTAGCATGCTATACTGAACCTTAGATGAAAATCGCCGAATTAGCTATTGTCTATTAAACTGATACTGATTTCAATTATAATACCTATGATTCATTCATAAATTCGTCACTACCGACAATCAGCTTCTCTTTACACCGGCAAGTGAAATGAGTTTATGTTTTAACCGAAATTAAGTATATAGCGAGCATCTTCTCTAATAAAACTGCTACAATGTTCGTTTGTAAGGCAACTAAGACTACTGTTTTACCAATCGCCATATTAGCGTCACAGGGGCAACATCTACATCCACGATTGTTTGCACTTGTCCTGAAAGTTTAAAAACGTGTGTTACTCATTTTTTCTACATGAAGTTTCTCACATACAAATTGTTAAACTTAGGGACTGGTGTTCCCAATTGTGTTTACTTCGGTATTTTATTTGCCATCCTTCTTACAGGGTTTTCAATGATATTATTGACATGTTCAGCGAGTTGTTGATTCGTTCGGGCATATAATTGACACTTTCAGCGAGATATTGAATTGTTCGTAAGCAGGCGTTGACAAGTTCAGCAATTCTGTAGTGTTGTCATTTGTTTTGTTTACACACTGTGCCGCAGGGTTCAATTTTTCATTCTGAAAAGTCCTAAAAGTAGCTAATAATCATTCCCCAAGCTATTTAATTCATGAATTAGTTAAAACAAACATATTTTTACGAAAACCGTTTGTTTACCTTCTGATGAGAATGATCCAAGCTGCAGTCCAAGGGGTACGAAAGTGACAGCTCTATAGTATTGCCGAACTTGTCAACGCCTGCTTCCGAACAATTCAATATCTCGCTGAAAGTGTCAATTATATGCCCGAACGAATCAACAACTCGCTGAACATGTCAATAATATCATTGAAAACCCTGTATCGTTAGCCTCTTGCTTCTACACGACGCTTATCGATCCGAACGCTTTGCTTTGAGTACACTGTAAGTAAACGCAACAAGAAATTAAATGAATAAATATGATGTAACTATTCGACACTCTCAAGTAGGAGGATATATACAGCGCCTATCACAACTGTATGGACTAGGCATGGGCAAAACGATTCTTTTCACCGAACGCGAACGAACTAGTTCGCTCACCAAAAAGAACCGAACGCGAACGACGATTCTTTCGTTCTTTGTTTCATGGGGTTTTTATTCACAAAAAACGCTCGTTATCTTTTTCATTTACCCACCATAGACGCATACTGTAGCCAAAGAAGTACTCATTCTGCGGTTGAAACCAATAATTTAAAAACATTAAACACTCGGCTGTCTGGTCAACACAATCCACCGCAAAACCGACCAAAAACTAGCATGTAAAAAACTAATACGAGCAAAAATGTCTCCTGCATATATTGTACCCCATTCCTTACAGGGTTTCACACTTTATCTCAAGACCGCGGGACCCCTTCCCGAATCTGTCTTAGCCAAAGCCAAGATTGCGGTATGATGCATGAAATCGTTGATGATACCTGAAAACGTTGATGATACCTGAATCCATCGGATGCAATCCTGAATCTGCGGCACATTTCTCGAAACACACTGGCCCGCGCCGAGGACATGCGGTCGAATATTTTTTTACACGGATAACCTTTGTGTACATCAGTCTATTAGAAACACTCAATTATACTTTTCGTTTTTTTACCAAAAAAAGACAATTTAATAAAATGAGTGAATGCATATTTGTTTAATTAAAATATTTACAAGTGTTTGAATTGTTTAAATAATCTTTTCTGGTAAAAACACTAAAAAATAATGCACTGTTTTCAGTACACTGATGTACACAAAGGTTATCCGTGTAAAAAAATATTCGACCGCATGTCCTCGGCGCGGACCAGTGTGTTTCGAGAAATGTGCCGCAGATTCAGCATTGCATCCGATGAATTCAGGTATCATCAACGTTTTCAAGCATCATACCGCAGTCTTGGCTTTGGCTAAGACAGATTCGGGAAGGGGTCCCGCGGTCTTGAGATAAAGTGTGAAACCCTGTATACACACTCAAGGATTCTATTAAAAAAAACTACTTAAATATGGATCAACATGATGAGCGCAATCAATTCAGTTCAGTTCATTCGCGAACAATGGCTAATCCGTTTGAACGGGCTCGATCTATTGAATTGTATAGGTATAATTTCCATGCCAACAGAACACAGATCGAACACAAATGAGCCAGTTCGAACGCGTTCGATGAATTCAGTTGTGTAGGTACGATTTACACACCAACAGAACACAGATCGAACACTGCTGTACCAATTCGAACGCGTTCGATGAATTCAGTTGTGTAGGTACGATTTACATACCAACAGAACACAGATCGAACACTAACCGATCAGATCGAACGCGTTCGATGAATTCAGTTGTGTAGGTACGATTTACACACCAACAGAACACAGATCGAACACTAACCGATCAGATCGAACGCGTTCGATGAATTCAGTTGTGTAGGTACGATTTACACACCAACAGAACACAGATCGAACACTGCTGGACAAATTCGACGGCGTTCGAGGAATTGAGTTGTATGGGTACGATTTCAACACCAACAGGGTACATTTTGATCTCTGACGACCCGTTCGCACGGTGCGATAAAGAGCGAGAAAGCAATATGATTTTGCACGTTTCATTACCACATTTATGTGTGCCGTCGAACACTGAACGGAACGTTCGAACGCGTTCGGTGTAGTCAGTTTCTTCCAAAGGTCCTGGTCGTTCTTTTTGTTAAGAATCTCGTTCGTTCGTGCACTTTACCGAACTGTTCGAACGGTGCGATTCTCGTTCATTTTACACATGCCTAGTATGGACAGTAGCCGGTCTCGTAGTACAGTCGTCAACTGGTACGCCTTAACAACATGCCCGTCATGGGTTCAATCCCCAAATAGACCGCGCCGCCATACGTAGGACTGACTATCCTGCTATGGGGGGGAATCAATTAGTCACTGAAAGCCAAGCCCACAAGTGGGTACAGGAAGGCCTTGACCGACATCGGTTGTTGAGCCAAAGAAGAAGAAGTATGGACAGTCGTTTTTCGCGATTTGCGGAAAATCCATAAGAGATACAGTATCGGACATAATGATAGGACATTGGTTTTTTCAACGCACCATGCACCCGTTGGGCCAGGTTTATCCCAAGTGCCACAAATCCACTAAACGACCACTAAACGGCTTCTAAACGACTCAAATTCTCTACCTAAACGGAATATAGAAAGACTTCGTTTAGCAGACGGCAAACGACTCATGCATTCTAAAAATAGCAAAAAAGCTAGTGGCGCTCTCTGTTGGTGGGATACCCCAATCAGTGGAGCTTCCGCTTGGCGGAGAGCTTTCTCATTTCCTCTGTACTGTTGTATGGTTTCGCATTGAAGTTATGCATCGCTAGAACTAGAACGGCGATACGCTTGTTTAAATACTAAACTCCAACAGAAACCACCAGCACTGAAGCAAGTGAGATTTGAGTAATGGTCGTTGGTGTTGATACCCACGTATCTGACCACACGACCATTCATATATATTTTTGCTCAGAAAGTTAGAAGGCTATATAGGTCATGATAAGATGGCTTGTCGAAACACATTGCAAGAAAAGGATAGCAATATAATGATGAGTTGTAATACGCCATCTATTGATCAAAGCAATGAAGCTGTGGAGCTTTCATTTTTTTACTATGGATATTCAATTTTCCAGTCGTTTAAGCTTAATCTGTGGCGCTTGGGATGTGTGGTTTGTATGTGTTTGTGTTTGTGTGTGTGTGTATGTGTGTGTGTGTGCATGTGTGTGTGTCTATTGGTGTGTGTGTGTATGTGTGTGTGTGTGTGTGTGTGTGTGTGTGTGTGTGTGTGTGTGTGTGTGTGTGTGTGTGTGTGTGTGTGTGTGTGTGTGTGTGTGTGTGTGTGTGTGTGTGTGTGTGTGTGTGTGTGTGTGTGTGTGTGTGTGTATGTGTGTGTGTTTGTGTCACAAGTATGTCGTTCTGGATAGATTTGTTAGTAGTTTCTTTGTGTTTTGGGTTGGGTTTTTGATGTAATAAGCAGGACCACCGCCCTCGCGATCAGTGTTTTTTCGTTATATTAACAATTTTACGGTCTTCTTTCGCCGTGGTCTTCTGAAGACGTCCGGTTGACTTGCGCGTTTCGGTTGTTTTACGAACGATTACGAACTCGATCGTTTTGCGCTTAATGCCAGCAGCCGCCATTCGCTTTATTATATGGCGCTGATCATCGGTACAATGTTTACCTCGACCCATTGTTACTAACATTGCTTGCTTGGACCGTCAAGAACGCGCTGGTTAAAAACTTGGACACGGCTGATCCCGTGCTCTGCCTGCGTTCTGCTTCTATACTTGATGAATTACATCGTTGTAGAACAGCAAAAAAAGCGTATGGATAAAAACTATCAATGAGTAAGTGAGTGAGCGACTACCCATTTAAATCGAGAACAGAATACCCTACGGACAAAGAGCGGCTAATTTTTATCATGGTGTGCGTAAAAACCTAGAGTTAAGCCGATGGAAGATTTCCTAGGCTTAAAAAAGGGGGCGGGAACGGGTAGCACGGTTCTCTCCCGCTCCCATACAAAATACACCCCGCTGCGCAAAGCGACGGAAGGCGTTATGGCGTTCTGAGAATTTTATCATGCCTTCCTTTTCTCTCCAACGGCAAATTTGTCAAGCAGCTCGTCGAGCTACCCGTCCCTGGCTCTGCCTCGTACCCCTCGCCTGAGCGCGCTGTCGAAGGTTTGAATGTGTTGGTGCGTCAGACGGCCAATCGCTGTCAGCCGTCGTCCGTGCTTTTTCCCTCCATAGCGCTATCTCTTTCTCGCTCATGAGTTGCTGTGGCGCTTAAAAAACCGTTTATACACATTGCGGCGATGAAGTTGCATTGTTACAAATCAAACAAAAAAAGCGCAATAAGTTCAATTGCTGCAATATAAAAATGACTAAGGAATCGCTAGCTCACGCTGGAGGGTTGGCTGTGAAACGCGCTGAATCCTAATTCGCATTAACACGTTCATCCCGGCGCTGATTTTCATCAACTTTCCTTTCCACCAGCACCTAGAACGCAGACTGGAAAGTTCACTGGCAGGCAGTGGGGCCTGCCATCGATCTGAACGTGTTAAGCATTAAACATAACTTTGTTACACTAAGCTTTTGCTTTCGTATGTTGTAGATTACACAGATATGCTGTACCGTCTGCGCAAGGGTATGAGCGTGCGTGTGTGTGCACAACTGTCGCCAAATGTGTTTTCTTCCGGAACGTTACAGGGTTTCCCACGATATATTGGTTGGTTCCCATCAATTTTTGGTGGATTCCCATATTTTTTTGGTGCGTTCCCACGATTTTTTGGTCGTTTCCCAGAATTTTTTGGTCTAATTGTATTGATATCCAATCGGAAAATACCAATAAATTATAGGATCGAACCAAAAATCTATGGGATACAACCAAAAAATCGTGGGAACGCACCAAAAAATCATGGGAACTGACCAATAAATCGTGGGAAACCCTGTATGATCCATCGGTCAAAGAAAGGAAGGTGTTCATGAAAGGCGGAAAGACGAATTGAGGCCCCTGTAAATGGTAACTGATGACCGGGAGGAGGAGTACTGGCACACAGCTGTTGGGAGATTGAACAGTTTACATAAATTGCCAGCGGAGTGAGGGAGGGTGGGGTGGCTATAGGACCCCTACGAACATCGGTCACAGGCCCTAAAATTGTTGCCGCCATGGGGAGGAGGGGAGGTGCAAATGGTTCTTCAGCCACGGAGCCCCAACGACCATCTTTCCGGGGGCCCTTGTCGTTAATACTCTGTCCACTTGTACACATACGGCATACTACAGCCTAGAGATCATCGGCGACCGCCTAGTCCACCTACTGTTAGGTCCGCCGCTACCTGCAGCGTATGCATCGGGCAGGAGACAGTGTGGCAGTATGCAAGTTGCACACTGGATAGGAGCGGGCCCGCGGCACCGCCATCATTCCGCACATCTGCATGCCCGTCGTGGGTTCTAATCGCGTATGAACCATCCGCCGTAGCAAGGGGTTAGTCACCGGCTCCGGCTACGTGGTACTCAAGTCCTGAAAAGGCCGGCATGATCGCGATGGCTATTACGAAAATAATAATAATAATAACAATAATAATAATAATAATAATAATAATAATCTTCTGTTCTTCTATGGCTCAACAACCGTTGTCGGTCAAGGCCTGCCTGTACCCACTTGTGGGCTTGGCTTTCAGTGACTAATTGGTTCCCCCCCATAGCAGGATAGTCAGTCCTACGTATGGCGGCACGGTCTATTTTGGGGATTGAACCCATGAAGGGCATGTTGTTAAGTCGTACGAGTTGACGACTGTACTATATAGACCGGCAAAATAATAATAATAATAATAATTATAATAATATTATTAATAATAATAATAATAATAATAATAATAAAAAGAACTTAGCATAGCAGACCACACCAGGGTAAGAGTTTGTCTTGACTTTGCTGCTGCCGGGCTACCGCTGTGACGAGACAAATACACGGAATGCACTCGACCAAAACATGAACCTACCGATCCGAACCCATTCCAAGGCATTGCCGCCCGCTAGCTGAATTGGAAAGAAATGTGCTACATATCACACGCACGTTTGCTTAGATCGTGTGTCTTTTTAATACCCCCAACAGCAGAGCCGATCGCAAAGATGCCAATGCCAATGGTTGTGTTGTCTCTCAGGTAGCGAGATCGAAAATGCATGGACTTTGTAGCCGCAGCGGATGAAAATGTACCCATCAGAATCAAATAGTTTTGGGGTTTCCAAACGCACGCACACACACAAACACGCGCGCGCAAACTCACACACAAACACGCACGCGCAAACTCACACACACACACACACACACATACACACACACACACACACACACACACACACACACACACACACACACACACACACACACACACACACATGCACGCACACACACGCACGCACGCACGCATACACACACACATGCACGCGAGGACGCACGCACGCACGCATACACACACGCACACATGCACGTACCCACGAAAGCACGAACGCAAGCACGCACCCACGAAAGCGCGAACGCCAGCACGCACCCACGAAAGCGTGAACGCAAGCACGCACCCTCCACCAAACCCCCCCTCCCCTCCCGCAATCATCAGCTATCATATAGCGCATCCTCATCCCTAGCGCCGGGCGGGGTGGGAAATCGCGACATGATAGAGTGAACGGTCACTTTCCTCGCGCTGTGTGCGTGTGTGCGTGTGTGTCGAGACACAAAAACTCGAGAAAGATTTCGGCACATTAAAAAAATATATTTTTTAGTCACTATACACTGTGCTTCATGATGCTTAGAAGGTCGTTGAAGCATCAAACATGTTCAAATTAAAAAAAATATTAGATTAGTGTTAGACGTTCTCCTACGCTTGTTTTAAATAGGCTTCTTCACCCTCAACTGGCAGGGGCATCGAATGGTCTCATCAGCAGCTGCACGAAATAAAATAAACCATCAATACACCGATAACACTTCAAATCCCAATCCAGCTTCTCCCACAGCGTCTCAAGGTCACACACAAATTAATAAATGCTAACACCCACCAATAACAATACACAACCGCAATGCACATATGAGTATCAACGCATACACCACAACAGCCAATCAGCGGGCGGCGGAAGGCACGGGCAGAAGCGCAAGTAAGGCAAGGCAGGGTGAGGGAGGGAGAAGAGGCGGACGAGAAAATGGGTGCCAATATTTTTAAATTTTTTTGACCGTTTTTTTTGCTCCGCCGCCATAAATAGTTCGTCCATTTCGCCAGCAGATGGCGCTAAACTTGCTCGACCCAGCGCAGGAATCGCTGAAGTCCAGCGCGGGGAATGGGCCAAAATCTGCGCTGGCCAGCGCAGAATTTGGTACATTTTCTGCGCTGGAAACTGCTCGAATTTGCGCAGCGGGACGGTGCGCTCTCTCAATGCTCGCGCCCATGCGCGAGCATCCTTTCGTGTGCTTGTGTTTGTTTCTTTCGTGTTGCGCTGTGTGCGTTTCTTTCGTTCAGCGATCGCTCACACTCGCTGCGTATTTTTTTGTTATGTAAAGCTAAACAAAAAAACAAACACGCGTAGATCTTTTTTTCATCACTTTATTGAAACATTTACATTTTAACTTTACACGATTTCACACATTTACGTAAGTTGATACACAATATTTGACTAAAATAAAATTGATCGCTCCATCGATGCAAACGTTGAAATGGCCGAATATCTGTGTAGATCCTTTTGTACACGTTGATTACTGTAAAAAGGTACGAAATGAAGCTGCGCGATGTACATAACATGCATTACGAATCATTCGCGCAGCTTCATTTGAATTCGCACAACACTTGAACACTTGAACACTTTACAAAATCATAACATCAATCGTCCAGGACTTAGGCTGACGCACGTGCGGCCGCTCGCTGCCGATCCTTGAGCTGTACTGACGATTTCGTGTGGTAGCAAGAACGAGAGCACACAGAGGAACTTTCGGTGCAGCAGTGCAAGCGAGACACCGACATCAGCACAGCGCTGCGAGCAGATCAAACTGAGCGCACTGGCGGAAAGTAAACGCACACATGTCCACATGTGTAACTGTGTTAGTGCCAAAACTGTGTCGAAACCAAAACGCGCTCTCGCCTCCGTGTATTTCACACCGATTCTCCGCTTAACTCTAGGTTTTTACACACACCATGATAAAATATCCCGCTCGTTGTTTGTAGGGTACTGCCGCGCTCATGAAACAAAACGCCCATTGAAAAGAACAACTGCGCGCCAGCTCAATGCACGCACAAAGTTTTCTATGCACACACGAGCTTCAACGCAGAGATGCATGCAGGCCTTTCAATGGCGTGCACTGGCGAAACACCTGTGAGAGAATGCCGAGTTCATTGCTATTGTGCGCGTTTCCATTTCGCACCGTTGTCGCAATCAAATTCATGAAACAGCACACCTGCGTTTTCGTCCGAGGAACAAGCGCTGCTGTCGATGCAAACTTTAGCTTTTATCCAAGTGTGATTGCACGCTGTTTCACATGATAACACACATCATCAGAACGCAATACTTTCAACGCAATATGACATCATGGCAAGCTACGTTTTTCAGACACAAACCCGCGCACTCGCAAATACACATTAAAAAGTACAGGTGTCCCCCGAGATACGACTGTATTTGGGACCGAAAAAATGTCCCAAAGCAAGGCGTAAGTCGAAAAAGTCGTATGTCGAATATCTATGAATATAAAGTTTATAACCGAAATGGAAGAGTTGGAATAAAGGATATCGCGTATTTTATTTAAAATAATGTTCGATAATGTAATAATTATATTCAAAAAACCATACAAAATAAAGATATTCAAGATAGGGTAGTTGTGAAATCTTTGGAAATGTATGTATAACGGTTATCAGCCCAGATATTCAGAAAAATACATAAATTTGTAAGTTTCTACAATTATATTCACTTTATTATCTTAATCGTGCGCAGTAGAACAGTATTGTCGCGGTATACCGGAGTATTAAGAAAGAGAGCTTATCCGATCGGATGCTCCTTTTTATACCTTCTCTCTCTCGCCTTACGCTCGCGCGCCTATTTCTTCTCGCGCACCTGTCCTTTCTCACGCACCTACGCACTTTCGCGAGGCTACGCATTTCTCGCGCTCATTATGCGTGTCCTGCCCCTACGGACAATGTGCGGGTAATTTTTATCATGGTGTGCGTAAAAACCTAGAGTTAAGCCGACCCTACGGACAAAGAGCGGGATATTTTATCATGGTGTGTGTAAAAACCTAGAGTTAAGCGGAGAATCGGTGTGAAATACACGGAGGCGAGAGCGCGTTTTGGTTTCGACACAGTTTTGGCACTAACACAGTTACAAATGTGGAAATGTGTGCGTTCATTTTCGGCCAGCTCGCTCAGTTTGATCCGCTCGCAGCGGCATGCCCCTACGGACAAAGAGCGGCTAATTTTTATCATGGTGTGCGTAAAAACCTAGAGTTAAGCCGATGGAAGATTTCCTAGGCTTAAAAAAGGGGGCGGGAACGGGTAGCACGGTTCTCTCCCGCTCCCATACAAAATACACGGTGCGCTCTCTCAATGCTCGCGCCCATGCGCGAGCATCCTTTCGTGTGCTTGTGTTTGTTTCTTTCGTGTTGCGCTGTGTGCGTTTCTTTCGTTCAGCGATCGCTCACACTCGCTGCGTATTTTTTTGTTATGTAAAGCTAAACAAAAAAACAAACACGCGTAGATCTTTTTTTCATCACTTTATTGAAACATTTACATTTTAACTTTACACGATTTCACACATTTACGTAAGTTGATACACAATATTTGACTAAAATAAAATTGATCGCTCCATCGATGCAAACGTTGAAATGGCCGAATATCTGTGTAGATCCTTTTGTACACGTTGATTACTGTAAAAAGGTACGAAATGAAGCTGCGCGATGTACATAACATGCATTACGAATCATTCGCGCAGCTTCATTTGAATTCGCACAACACTTGAACACTTGAACACTTTACAAAATCATAACATCAATCGTCCAGGACTTAGGCTGACGCACGTGCGGCCGCTCGCTGCCGATCCTTGAGCTGTACTGACGATTTCGTGTGGTAGCAAGAACGAGAGCACACAGAGGAACTTTCGGTGCAGCAGTGCAAGCGAGACACCGACATCAGCACAGCGCTGCGAGCAGATCAAACTGAGCGCACTGGCGGAAAGTAAACGCACACATGTCCACATGTGTAACTGTGTTAGTGCCAAAACTGTGTCGAAACCAAAACGCGCTCTCGCCTCCGTGTATTTCACACCGATTCTCCGCTTAACTCTAGGTTTTTACACACACCATGATAAAATATCCCGCTCGTTGTTTGTAGGGGCTCGTTTTCCCGTCTTGCTTTTACAAGTTATAATCAAAGCACTCTGAGCTTTCTCACTCTGGCTACCGCAATAATTTTTCAACGACACCAACAAGTTGACACTTGGCGAAGTTGTTTCATTTCAGCCGGTTGCGTCTGCGCTTGTAATTTTTAATTAAGTTTATTTTAGTGTTGAAAAGTTAAGTTTTCCTAGTTCTAATGCTTTAGGAAATGGTAACAGTGTGTGCTTCAGCAATCCTAGTTCGGGAGGTTTGTGAAATAAATTAAGTGTGTGCTTTTGTTCGTGTGCAGCAGCGTTTTACGAGTCTCCTGTGATGCAATCTGTTTTGTGAACTTACGTAGGTAAGAAATATGAATATCGTAAGTGTTTGTTTATTTTATTGTATTTGCTTTGAAAGATAAATGTATACCTGTAAGATTTCATTAGTTTATATTATGGTATAGTTTAGAAAATAACTATATTTGCTTGCCTCTGGTGGTCGTGGTATAATTTCGTGTGTGTGGCGTTTTTGTTTAAATTGCATGCTTGTACCCCGGTGGTATTGTCGTGCATATGTTGTATAAATTTCGTTCGTGTTGTGTTTATTTAAATTGCGAAATTTCTTGTACCCTTTGGTACCTGTTTTAAATTGTGTTTGCTAGCTCTGTTTTGAAAATAATCTACCTATTCTAAAATCATCCTTACCCTGTGAAAAGGTGCATGTTAACTTAATTTTACCTATTGTTCAGATATAAAATAAATACCTGTTGAGATGTATCGTAATATCGTTTTGTTTACCGCTTACCGCGCTTATAAAAGAAAACAAATAATGTTCGTTAGTCAAATACATTCGGGCAGTCACTACGTGCGGACTAAAACAGTCATATTCCTTAAAGTTGTGAAGTTAAACTGTGATTAGTGTGAAACAAATTATTTGTGGTGCATTAACGAGAATTGTGTGTATTGTTACAATGGCAGCAAAAAGGAAGCGTGAAACAGGCTCGATGTATAAAATCATCGAAAATATTAGGAAGCAAGAAGAGGCAGAATCGTTGGGAGAGGCCACTGAATTTATGTTTGTTTTCTGTTTTCCCCCTTCCAGACCAGCTACAAGTAGCAAGGAACTGTTTATCAAACAGTAAATCAAGTGCTTGATGCATTCTGCTATTTTCATCTTCAGAATCAATTTCTGCATCCAAGCGTTGGGCTATGTTATTTAAAAAATCCTCGTTCTTCAAATTGTCTTCAAAAACAGTAAGTTCGTCAACGGTCTTAATTTTCTCTATGCTAGTAGCATTTGTGCTTTGACTACCTTTTTTTTGTCCTTCAAAATATTGTAAATTTCGCTAACCATTACAAATATTTGCAGTTCTCTGCTTTTTTTCTTCCGCAGTTGTCGCTGACACAAAGCACAACAAGTGTGCTTGTTTGCAATGTGTTCCTGGTTTTTTGGGATCGTATCATTATTGCTATCGAAATCTGGTAACATATCTACCATAGACTCCAGGCTGCTGATGCTCGAGTCCAGATTTTGAGATGTTTCCGACGACACTATGGCAGCAGTAGGTAAGTTTTCTGTAATTGTTCCACTTTTTGATTTTGTAGGCACAACCGATGAATCTTTTATGAGTATACCGGATGTTGATGGCTGCGTACAACGGGATACGGCAAGCTGCGATGTGGCCGAATCTGACCCGATTGATTTTATTTGTGGTGACTCTGGTGGTGTCATGGTCAAGGAAGGAAGCAATTCTATTGAAGTAATGTGAATGGAAGGTGCTGTACTTCTACCAGATGAATAAGATGCGATTGGCGTTGCCTTAGTCGTTCCTGGCAGTGGTTTAACGGAAGGTCGAAGCGCTGACACCGGTGAATGAAGTGATGATGCAGCGACACTGTAGAAGTCGAAGCTGATGTATCGTCCGAGTAAGAAGTGCCTGACTGGGCTGTTGCTGTTACTGTAGTCGACGGAGATGTAACGGTTGCAGATGGTACAATGGTACGGATTGTGGTTCCATAAGGAAGCATAGGAGCAGTTGACGTTCCCAGCGAAGGCACAGACACCAATGCTGGTCGATTGGTTGGATTGGTCGATGGTTGCACGGTCGAAATCGTAGCCGTACCAGACGAATGCATAACTGATGCACCCGGCACATTCAATGCTAGTTGGCCGATCTGAACCGTTCTTCCACATGGAAGTCTTGCTGTGGAAGGCATTCCAATTGAAGGCACAGGCACAGTTGGATTGGTTTGCGGATTTACTCCAGGTTGAACCATCCGTATTATGGTCCCAGAAGGGAACTTGATTGAGGTCGGCTGCATCGAAAAAATGGGTGCGGGTGTCGGTGGGGGTGCACGCCATGCTGAATGGATGTAATGAGATGATGCTACCGTTGATGTAGTCGCAGTCGATGAAGCTACAACATATGTTGTCTGCGCAGGCGTGGATGGTGCAACCGTTCTAATGAATGTCCCCGATGGAAGCAAAGTTGCTGTGGCCATTCTTGTTGAAGACACAATCGAAGACGTGACTGCAACTGAAGTTGGTGGCGTCATGGTGTATAATGAGCCAGTCGAACTTGGCATTGTTGCAATCGATGACGGCATTTGTGCACCATATGCAGACGCCGCAATACACGGCTCCGACGGTATATTAGCCCGTAAAACCGTGCCGATAGGACGCGGGCATCGTGTTGAAGTCGAAGGCACAACAGGTGAACCATGCACCACAGGTGCATCACCGGTTAGTAACGGTTCACGCAGATGCGAATGTACCATTTCTTCGCCTTCAGGATTTAGCCGCGCGTGCTTTGCTGGTGTCGACATCTAATGAATAACAACAGTTTATTATAATGTTTTAATATTCACTCACATTTAATACCACAATTCATGAAACTTATACTCACTGTTTCTTTTTATTCCTTCGCAGGGTATAACAAACTGACCCACTGATATATAGCACCAAAATAACTACGAAAGACAGTATTTAAAGGTTAGTTGGCATTATTCTACCATAAACATTTAACTAAAGTTACCTTGAAATGTTTTTTAATAACTTTTTTACTCTTTTACTTTTCACAGTTTAAAATCACTCCTACGCGTATATGAAATTTTGCCGGTATGAAAATGTAAACATCTCATTTGACAGCTTCGAATAAAGGCAGAGTTGACACACACACCATTGCAGAGCCTCGACATTTCACTCACACATTGAAAGAAAAGAAGCCTCGGAAACCGAGAGAGCGCTCCGTGTATTTTATATGAGAGCGGGAGAGAACCGTGGTACCGATTCTCTCCCTTTTTTTTAAGCCTAGGAAATCTTCCATCGGCTTGACTCTAGGTTTTTACGCACACCATGATAAAAATTACCCGCTCTTTGTCCGTAGGGGATGGAAGATTTCCTAGGCTTAAACAAGGGGGCGGGAACGGGTACCACGGTTCTCTCCCGCTCCCATACAAAATACACGGTGCGCTCTCTCAATGCTCGCGCCCATGCGCGAGCATCCTTTCGTGTGCTTGTGTTTGTTTCTTTCGTGTTGCGCTGTGTGCGTTTCTTTCGTTCAGCGATCGCTCACACTCGCGCGTATTTTTTTGTTATCTAAAGCTAAACAAAAAAACAAACACGCGTCGATCTTTTTTTCATCACTTTATTCAAACATTTACATAACTTTACACGATTTCACACATTTACATACACAATATTAAACTAAAATAAAATCAATCGCTCCATCGATGCAAACGTTGAAGTGGCCGAATATCTGCGTAGATCCTGTTATAAACATAAAAAAGGTACGAAATGAAGCTGCGCGATGTACATAACATGCATTACGAATCATTCGCGCAGCTTCATTTCAATTCGCACAACACTTGAACACTAGAACACTTTACAAAATCATAACACCAATCGTCCAGGACTTAAGCTGACGCACGTGCGGCCGCTCGCTGCCGATCCTTGAGCTGTACTGACGATTTCGTGTGGTAGCAAGAATGAGAGCACACAGAGGAACTTTCGGTGCAGCAGTGCAAGCGAGACACCGACATCAGCACGGCGCAGCGAGCAGATCAAACTGAGCGAGCTGGCCGAAAATGAACGCACACATTTCCACATGTGTAACTGTGTTAGTGCCAAAACTGTGTCGAAACCAAAACGCGCTCTCGCCTCCGTGTATTTTACACCGATTCTCCGCTTAACTCTAGGTTTTTACACACACCATGATAAAATATCCCGCTCGTTGTTTGTAGGGGCCCGACTCTCCCGTTATCTCCTAAGCTCTCTAACTATCTACTTGAGACCCTAATTAACCCTTAATATCGCAGACCCCAAGTGATGGGAAAAAGCTGTCCTTCCCAATTCACTTAATTTGAACAGGCGAACACAACAAATTTCTTGTCAATGACAACTTTAAACTGTAAAAATCAAAATCGTCGTATCTGCGAATCGTAGTAACTCGAGGGGGTCGTAACTCGGGGGACGCCTGTACGCCACACACACACACACACACACACACACACACACACACACACACACACACACACACACACACACACACACACACACACACACACACACACACACACACACACACACACACACACACACACACACACACACACACACACACACACACACACACACACACACACACACACACACACACACACACACACACACACACACACACACACACACACACACACACACACATACACATACACACACACACACACACATACACACACACACACATACACATACACACACACACACACACACACACACACACACACATACACACACACACACACACACTTTGAGACAAAAATAGGTGAAATAGAGTCAAAATTTAGAGGCAACGACTGTATTGTCCGATACTGTAGATAAAAACAGTGAATATATGAGTGGTGCGGAATACTATTTCACATCTTCTAATTTTTTTTTTTACATTTTTAACACGTTTTTATACGACTTATGATGAAAAAACAAAATTTTGATTGTGCCCAAAAAAGACACCTTATAAAGACACTTCGAAGAACAGGTTTTATATGCTAACTAAAAAAATCGTTAAAAATCGTTCAAAAATATAAATAAAACGTTCTGCAAAAGTTTTAAAGTGATATATTTTTGAACGATTTTTAAAAAGTGTTTTTATAACCTTTTAAGGTTTTATAAGTTTTATAAGAGTAATTATCAAAATAAATTTTTTTAATATTAAAAAAATCACAAAAACATTTTTTTTCGCCTGTAATGATTGTTTTGAAAATGCAAATCAAAGTATGTAACAAGTTTTCCAAAATTATTTTGAAATTGCCTAAATATATAAATATTTGCTGTTGTTACATACATAGTTGAGGAATGTAATCCTAGTCCGACATTTTTTTTCCTCCCACCACCCACTTCACCATCGATTTTCTCTTATACGGACGTCACACGAAGCGTAAACTTTGGCGTAAACTGGGTTTCAGCCATACAACCCTATAATCTTTTGACAGGAAGTTTACGCTCTCCCATACAAATCAAGCGTAAAATTTTTGAGTTTACGCTTCGTGTGACGTCCGTATTAGACCGCTGCAAAGGCGCCCCTAATTTTTTTGGAGGAAGTGCAGATGAACACGATTTTCAATTGCAATGAGCCTAGAGTATTGCTCTTTGTACATATTCTTTCCGGAATTACAAATACTTATCTAATACATGTAAATACCACATCACTAATTCAGCCAGTCCTTATTTAGGCTCATAAACTACCTAACGAATTCACGACTAAACTCTACAATCGGAGGCTACCGGCGTCTTTGTAGCGGTCTAAGAGAACATCGATGGTGAAGTGGGTGGTGGGAGGAAAAAAATATCAGACTAGGATTACATTACTTAATTAGGTATGTTTTTTTTTCTTTTTTGGCTCAATAACCGTTGTCGGTCAAGGCCTGGCTGTACCACTTGTGGGGCTTGGCTTTCAGTGACTAATTGATTCCCCCCCATAGCAGGATAGTCAGTCCTACGTATTGCGGCACGGTCCATTTGGGGATTGAACCCATGACGGGCATGTTGTTAAGTCGTACGAGTTGACGACTATGCTACGAGACCGGCTTAACTATGTATGTAACAGCAGCAAATATTTAGATTCTGCTAAAAAATCGTTGTTGAGCTTTTTGTGTCGCTTTTGTTTGATCGGATCAATTTTGAACCGATGTTTGAAAAATTGGACAGGTTCTCATGGCAATTTCAAAACAATCATTTCTGCCGAATTTTTTTTGTGAAATTTTTTTATATAAAAATATATTTTGATAATTACTCTTATACAGTGTCGGACAAATCAATAGGACCACTTATCAATTTATTATTCACTTATCATATTTCATGACTTAAAGTGAATCAATCTTTACCAAACTTTTATGAAAGCACTATTAGAATGTTTATTTTAAGAATGTTTTTAAAGTTTGGTGAAAAGTTAAGAAACAAAAAAGGTTATGATAAGAAATGTAAAAATAACCCAAAAATCATGCGCCAAAATAATAGGACCAGTTCAGAAAATTTTAAAATAATTATTATTTATTATTATTAAATAACAGATTTTGATGTTATTTAGTTGTCGGATAACTTAACTTAAATTAGTGAACTAATGCGTACACATTTTTTTTTTTGTAGAAACGCTTAGCGCAGTGGCAATTCGCTGTGTCTTTAATTAACATGCTCTAATTTACTAATGTGAGAATATTACGGTCGCTTGATGGTTTTGAGCTGCCTTTGCACTGAGAGACGAAATAGTGGTGAGTACCTTCGTCTATGGGTATAAACCTCACCTATTTTTGTCTCAAAGGCACGTGTCACGATTTTTGCCTCGAAGGTATCAATTTTTGACAGTGCGCATCAATTTTTGACTCGAAGGCATCAGTTTATGACTGTGAGTCAATCGCTTTATTTACAAAATTTGACGCAATTTCTGAAACTGTGTGTTCTGAAATGGTTGAAATTAAGTTAAGTAGGGTAAACGTACCTATAGTGGTGTTAGTACCAATAGTGGTGGTATTGCACTAAAATGCGTCTCATACGATAAATTAACAGTAGTTAAGTTATTTATTATAGTGTGAAATGTTCTCTAGCCTTTTACAAAGGATTTAAAAATGAAATGGGGCCATTTCGTTTCTTAGTGACCAAAAAATCCAATATTTTGTGAAAGCTATCAACATTTTTCCAAGATCCTTAGGATTTCATAACGATACTCATATTCTTGTTAACGTTCTAAATGACCACATAACAACGCAATTATTAGTTTTTTAACATAATTTTTATCAAATGATATTGTTTAATTCAAATTCATTGGCTTTTGACGATATTTACGTATTTTTAAATGTTTTTTTACGATAGTGCCATTATAGGTACACCAAACAGGTATGTTCCTATAGTAGTCCTAGTTCTAAAATCAATAAAAACAGCTAATTTTAGATTTTTTTCGACGACATTTTTGACATGTCGTACTGTTTTCATTAATATAAGCATCAAAAATTAGTTTTCTGTAGGTAATTTATCAAACAAAGGCCAAAATTCGCTTATCTTACTGAGTGAAAAATCGACTTAAAATCAAGCCAACTCTTCTGAGTATGGGTTGACGACAGGTGTAGGTAATTTATCAAACAAAGGCCAAAATTCGCTTATCTTACTGAGTGAAAAATCGACTTAAAATCAAGCCAACTCTTCTGAGTATGGGTTGACGACAGGTGTTATTCAGTACTTCAGTCAATATTTTCTTCAACCAAATTCATACATTTTTTACGATCAAATTACGAAAGATATCATTATTATGGCAGTAATCCATGCTATTCATACGAAAACAGCTTCAAAGCTAAGTTATATTGATATTATACACTGTTTTGAGGCATCTTTGTTTACCACCACTATAGGAACACAATACGACGACTATAGGAACCATACCACCATTATAGGTACAACGAAGCAATCACAAAAATATGTATTTTTTCGTAAATTCGATGTGTTTCATGGTAAAACTGATTGTGATTGCGAAGATAAAACATATTCCAACTGTTATGTGTTGAAATATTCAGAAATTGTCGTTTCTGACACTTTACAGTCGTTGCCGCTAAATGTTGACTCTAACTCACATATTTTTGTCTTCAAGGCACCAATTTTTGACAGCGCCAATCAATTTTTGTCTCTAAGGCATCAATTTTTGACAGTGCGCATCAATTTTTGACTCTAACGCACCAATTTTTGACAGTGCGCATCAATTTTTGACTCGAACGCATCAATTTTTGACTCTAAGTCATCAATTTTTGTCACATGGCATCAAGGTTTATACTTTATGGTAAAAATATACATAAATTTGATTCATTAACACAAATAAATAACATAAATCAATTAATGTCAAAGAAAAAGAAGTTCTATATAATTCAATTAACTTATAAACTAAATAACATAAGTATTTCACATCAGTAAATTATATAGTTCTATCTTTACAACTGTGTTACTAATCTTCAATTACTTCTTCATTCTGGCAACGCGGTAGATAATTAAACAGATTTCTGGAATAATTTTCACAATCCGTTCTTGTGATCATATCACTTCCGTTATCTATCATGTCAATTAACATTTCCTCATTTACCGGATTTCCTCGTTTAACAATGTTCTTCCATTTGCTGAACATGTTCTCTATAGGGTTCAAAAATGGAGAATAAGGAGGAAGAAACAATATTTTGAACCCTACTTGAGCTTCGATCAGTTCTTTCACTCTAACGGAATGATGGAATCGAACATTGTCCATTACTAACACGCCAGTTGTTATATTTTTTTGTGCCAATCTGTCAAAAAGTTCCTCCAAGAACGTTACAAATGAATCTGTGTTAAATGGGAAAGGTTGGGATGAATAGGCAACAATCTCATGCTTGTTTATGGCACAACAAATTGAAATATTCCTGGATCGCAAATACGGTACCCTTTGAACCGCAGGCCTTCCTACCAAAGCTCTACCGTATCCGGATCGCATAGATACGCTGAACCCAACTTCATCTATGAAAATTATGTTAGCTTCAGGCATCGCAGCTAAGTGAGCCATATACTCCAGAGCATATGTTTTCCTTATGCTAATCGTTGAGCTACAGTTTCTCCTTTCCGGTATTCTTGATGTGCGTTTGAAAGAAAAATTGAAACCTTTTATCGATCGCTGTATAGTAGAGGTGCTAACTAAAAGGTTGCATTCATTATGAAGCTTAATTTTGATATCCTTTAAGGATAAGCAGCAATCCTCATCCAACCATCTCTTTATAAATTCCTGTGCCTCTTCGCTTACTTTAGACTTGGATGGATTACCCCTTTTCTCTTTGGCGACATTTCCCTTTTCACGATATTTTTTCACAATAGCTAAAACTGTAGTATGTTTAATGTTTAAGATTTCGGAAATTTCTTTGGGGAGCTTTCCGCTGTTATGGAAATGGCACACACGTTCTCTGTCTGCATCTGTTGTAATGTTATTTTTCCTTTTCGTGCCTTCATTTAAGTCCATTTTACTCAACGCAAATTAAAAATGATAAACTGATGTAGGTATTGATAGATGTGAAGAATTTTCCGATGCCAATTTATGCTGGAAGTAAGGTTACATATATTAGAATCGAAGCCCAAATTGAAGAGTTTTTGATAAACTTACCAATTACCAAAACCATGCCAATAAAATTGTACGAAATTTCGATAGTTTGTAGTCTATGTAAGTATTAACGTTTTCTCCTTTTCGGCGTGGTTTGTTTGGACTAAAATTTTACTCAAAATATCAACACTGACATTTGACACATACAGTACGTGCTTTTTAATTGCGACTCTTTGAAAATAAAAATATGTTTAAGCTTTGGGGAGTATCTAAATTTTATTCAAGTCGCGTCACGTAATTCTATAAAACTATAATTCTTGATTGTTATTGATTTCTTTGCATCTTGCTATCAATCTAGAGAAATTAGTTGTTAATGAACTGAGCGAAAAAACTTTAGAGCTTTAAACACGTACACATTAAAATACACACAATTAAAAAGCACCTACTGTTTATTCGGTTTATAGCTAGCGCGTTGAAAGCTTGAAAACAAGATGCTAAAAAGATATACGTAGACATGCATGATGGCATGATACATAGAAACAAAAAATAAATATAATTATTTTACAGGTGCTTACATGAATATTAACTAACTTATTTTGTTGCAATAATTGCGCTTTTGCTCATAAACAGTAATTTATCCAACTTAATCCTCTAAAAAAAGTGAATTTGTATCGTTTTTCTTATGTCAAAAATAGATGCCTTAGAGTCAAAAATACATGACTTAGAGTCAAAAATTGGTGCGTTAGAGTCAAAAATTGATGCGCACTGTCAAAAATTGATTCCTTAGAGTCAAAAATTGATGCGCACTGTCAAAAATTGATGCCTTCGAGGCAAAAATTGATGCGCACTGTCAAAAATTGATGCCTTAGAGCCAAAATTTGGTGGCAACGACTGTATTTACAAAATTTTATGTAATTTCTGAAAGTGTGTGTTCTGAAATGATTGAAATTAAGTTAAGCAGTGAATAATTTTATTGATAGAATTTAAAATAAAACAATTGTTTTGCCAATTTAGAAGATTTAATGGAGTGAAAAATATTGGCATGTACCCAAATAGCCAGAATTGCTTAAGCAGCTCATTTTGGCACGCTAAAGATCGCTGCTCTAATTCGCCTTTTGCAGTAGATAAACAGCATCAAAGTTCCAGGCGGTCCTTCTAAATAGCGCCTAAGCAGCTTCCTTAAGCTACGGTGCCGGGGATTATTTTTCTTTGTGTTTTATTTTCAAGCAAGCGTCATCGATGAAATAAACAACAGGATTTGTTTTGTTTGTGTACATGTGTATATTTTTAAATCCTTAATATTCATAAATTACACGAAACGTGTCACAATTTACTGTACGATCACAATTACTTCCTTCAAAATCCCTTCTTCAAAGAACTAATCTAACTTGTACAGCAGCAATGAGATGATTGGCGGCGTCTGTCTTTGACACTTTGACAAGACCCACCTTGTACCGATGTTATGCATTAAAAAGCTCTAAAGTTCCACAAAGTTCGGTACGCTTTCTTAACAAGCCTTCAAGTTCCATCATGAGCCATACACATAATGCTAATCAGCCGCAAAGTTTCAAAGAGTGCCATGTGCCTATTAAAAAGCTCCATAGTTCCGCAAAGTACCGTCTATCTCTTAATCAGCCACAAAGTACGACATCGGAACGATTTTTCGTTAAACAGCCCCAAATCAGCTATAAAGTACGAGCTGGCTATTTGGGTATTTTCAGCTGTAAACAAAAGCTTTAGAATTTCTAAAATTTCATAATTTTTTCTCAAGAAACAATTAATTTACACAGTTTTTGTATTTTTTATGAGTTGTGGAATAACAATTGTTAAAAATCTGCTTAAATACCTTGTGAAATTGTCATTATTCCTACAAGAGTCAAAAATTGATGACTTACAGACAAAAATAGGTGCGTTAGAGTCAAAAATTGATGCGCACTGTCAAAAATTGATGCCTTAGAGGCAAAAATTCATGCGCACTGTCAAAAATTGATGCCTTAGAGCCAAAATTTGGTGGCAACGACTGTAAATCCATTAAAATACATCTTTACCACGACAAATTGCACCACTATTGGTACATTTACCCTAGTGAATAATTTTATTGATAGAATTTAAAATAAAACAAAAGTTTTGCCAATTTTGGATGATTTAATGGAGTGAAAAATATTTGGCATGTATTTTCAGCTGTAAACAAAAGCTTTAAAATTTCTAAAATTTCATCATTTTTTCGCAAGAAACAATCAATTTACACAGTTTTTGTATTTTTAATGAGATGTGGAATAACAATTGTTCAAAATCTGCTTAAATACCTTGTAAAATTGTCGTGATTCCTACAAGAGTCAAAAATTGATGACTTACAGACAAAAATAGGTGCGTTAGAGTCAAAAATTGATGCGCACTGTCGAAAATTGATGCGCACTGTCAAAAATTGATGCCTTAGAGCCAAAATTAGGTGGCAACGACTGTATACTCACTTAGATAGCTGCTCGAAAACTGCTATACCCCACTCGACAAACAAGTGCTCGAAATTGCATACAACTCCCTAATTTTGTGTCACCGAACCCTGAGATATGAAAAAATGAGGACGTTTTTGTTCGGACTGAGGGTAAAATTAGGGGATATGAGAACAGGCTTTTGCGAGTGTGTGAGTGTACGCGCGCCGACATTGATATACATATATTGGTGAGGTGCGAGGGTATTTATGTATGTAGTTGTGATATCAATTTTCTTTCGGCGCCAAATGAAATGTCACGTTTGAATTCAAAGAATTTAAGAGATTGTATTGTTCACTAGTTTCACTTCGTGTAGAGCTTCTCATTGTTTGACAAAAAAAGCTTAACTGGTCGATATAGATTTGCATACACAAGGTAAAACAATACTCATAGGAAACGTTTAAATACTCTATGAAACTATATAAAACGAACTTTTTTAGATGGAGGACAAAAACAACAACGTGCCAGTACCAACTGATTTGGCAAAAGAATGCATGATGTTACGCCGAATGGTAGCTCAGCTAAAGGTCCAGAACGATGTGATGAACAACAAGCTCGATGTTCTGACCGGGATGATGCAACAACTGTTGGCGAATCAAAACACCTGCTTGAGCCCCACGGATAAAACCCCTTCGCCAAACTTTTGCACTGTAGAGACCATTGAGGAGATGAATGTTCTGGAGGAGAAGCTGAAAAAAAAGAGTACCGAGATGAATTTGTGGAATGGGTGAAACTAAATATTGCAGAGGGCGATTTTAAACAACGTGCTTGTGACGCTCTTCATTTGATCCTAGGGCCTAACATTTTACTGCAATGTTCGTGGAAAGGAAGAGCAAAAGTAGGAGATAAAATACCTTTGTGTAAATATAAAAATATAGTACTAGTTATTCAAGAATTAGGAGGCAATTGTTCGGATAAGATATTAAAAGATTGGATGCAGCTTAAATTAAATCATAGTGATAATTTAAAACGAAACAAATTCATAAATAAGTCTAGTTGCCATAAGCCGAGATCAAATAGTGTGTAAATAGTAGAAGATAAGTAGATTATAGTTCTTAAAATTAGTGGAAGCTCTGTTATAATCTAGATGAACTATTTAATTAGAATTGGATTATCAAAAAAGAATTCAAATGAAATAATACTCACTTATTAGAGTTGTGTAAATGCATTATACAGAATTACGAAATAAATCATTTCTATGAGCAATGTTCCAAAGAGCTGTAAAAAAGTGATAAGATTGCATTATTATTGAATATAGTTGTTTAGGATTTAAATGCGCCAAAATGTAGGCAATTTGTTGTATACGCGAAGTAAGCCATAAAACCAAGCGCAGTGCCATCTCGAGGCAATAACACAACTATTCCACACTTCACAGTAGCGCCATCTACATAGTTAATTATGCAAACTATGGGGTCAAAGGGTGCCCGCTGCGCAAATTCGAGCAGTTTCCAGTGCAGAAAATGCACCAAAATCTGCGCTGGCCAGCGCAGATTTTGGCCCGATCCCCGCGCTGGACTTCAGCGATTTCTGCGCTGGGTCGAGCAAGTTTAGCGCCATCTGTGGGCGAAATGGACGAACTATTTATGGTGGCGGAGCAAAAAAAACGGTCAAAAAAATTTAAAAAAATTGGCGCCCATTTTCTCATCCGCTTCTTCTCCCTCCCTCACCCTGCCCTGCCTTACTTGCGCTTCTGCCCGTGCCTTCCGCCACCAGCTGATTGGCTGTTGCGGTGTATGCGTTGATACTCATATGTGCATTGCGGTTGTGTATTGTTATTGGTGGGTGTTAGCATTTATTAATTTGTGTGTGACCTTTAGACGCTGTGGCAGAAGCTGGATTGGGATTCAAAGTGTTATCGGTGTATTGATGGTTTATTTTATTTCGTGCCGCTGATGATGAGACCATTCGATGCCCCTGCCAGTTGAGGGTGAAGAAGCCTATTTAAAACAAGCGTAGGAGAACGTCTAACACTAATCTATTATGTTTTTATTTGAACATGTTTGATGCTTCAACGACCTTCTAAGCATCATGTAGTACAATGTATAGTGGCAATATAATATTTTTTTTAATGTGCCGAAATCTTTCTCGCGTTTTCGGGTCTCGTCACACACACACACACAGCGCGGGGTAAGTGGCCGTTCACTCTATCATGTCGCGATTCCCCACCCCGCCCGGCGCTAGGGATGAGGATGCTACAAGAAAGCTCAACCAACCGTTCTACCGATAAGGTAGCCGTAATCGATCATGCGTGGAGGGTGGGGGGGTGGTCTAGTGGGGGGGGGGGGGGAGTGCGTGCTTGTACGACTTCGGGGGTGCGTGCTCGCGAGCGCGCTTTCGTGGGTGCGTGCTGGCGTGCGCGCTTTCATGCTCGCGGGCGCGCGTACATGCGTGTGTGTGTGCGTGCGTGCGTGCTGGCGTGCGCGCGTTCATGCAGGTGTGCGTGTGTGTGTGTGTGTGTGTGTGTGTGTGTGTGTGTGTGTGTGTGTGTGTGTGTGTGTGTGTGTGTGTGTGTGTGTGTGTGTGTGTGTGTGTGTGTGTGTGTGTGTGTGTGTGTGTGTGTGTGTGTGTGTGTGTGTGTGTGTGTGTGTGTGTGTGTTTGCGCGCGCGTATTTGTGTGTGAGTTTGCGCGCGCGTGTTTGTGTGTTTGTGTGTGTGTGTGCGTTTGGAAACCACAAAACTATTTGATTCTGATGCGTACATTTTCATCCGCTGCGGCTACAAAATACCACGCATTTTTGATCTCGCTACCTGAGAGACAACACAACCATTGGCATTGGCATCTTTGCGATCGGCTCTGCTGTTGGGGGTATTAAAAAGACACACGATCTAAGCAAACATGCGTGTGATTTGTTGCACATTTATTTCTAATTCAGCTAGCGGACGCAAGTGGAAACAACATTTTGAATTGAATCCATACAACAGAGGATTCTGGATTTGTTTGTTACGGTGCGCGTATGGTGCTGCACCTGTCCGTCCAGAATCTGGTGGCTTGTTGGTTAGTAGTCGTTATCATGACGCCGATTGCCGGCAGTCCTTCCCCGAGTGTGGACTGCTATGTTAAATTCTTCTTCTCATTATTATTATTATTATTATTATTATTATTATTATTATTATTATTGTCATTATGGCCTACGCGATCATACCGGCCTTTTCAGGACTTGAGTACCACGTAGCCGGATAGTCAGCTCTTGCTACGGCGGACGGTTCATACGCGGTTAGAACCCACGCCGGGCATGCAGATGTGAGTAATGAGGTGCCGCGGGATCGCTCCTATCCAGTGGGCAACTTGCATACTGCCACACTGTCTCCTGCTCGATGCATACGCTGCAGGCAGGGGGAAGGATGCACTCTACAGTAAAAAAACACCGTCATGAACCAGCGGCGGATCTACCGTTAGGCGGACTAGGCGGTCGAAGAAGATCTCCCGAGAAGGCCCCCCCCCATCCCCCGCCGGTAATATAAGTATACTGTTCTATTTCCCAACAGCTGTGTGCCAGTACCCCCTCCTCCCTGTCATCAGTTACCATTTAGAGGCGCCTCAACTCGTCATTCCGCCTAGGGACCCCGATTCCCCTAATCCGCCACTATCATGCACACCTTCCTTTCTTTGACCGATGGATCATAACATTCCGGAAGAAATTACATTTGGCGACAGTTGTGCACACACACGCACGCTCATACCCTTGCGCAGACGGCACAGCATATCTGTGTAATCTACAACATGCGAAAGCAAAAGCTTTGCAAAAGCAAAAGCAAAAAAAAAGTTATGTTTAATGCTTAACACGTTCATATCGATGGCAGGCCCCAAGGACTGCCAGTGAACTTTCCAGCCTGCGTTCTAGGTGCTGGTGGAACGGAAAGTTGATGAAAATCAGCGCCGGGCTGAATGTGTTAATGCGAATTAGGGTTCTGCGCGTTGCACAGCAAACCCTCAAGCTTTAGCTAGCTTTTCCTTAGTCATTTTTATATTGCAGCAATTGAACTTATTGCGCTTTTTTGGATTGATTTGTAAAAATGCAACTTCATCGCCGCAATGTGTATAAACGGTTTTTTAAGCGCCACAGCAACTCATGAGCATTGACCACACGCGAGAAAGAGATAGCGCTATGGTGGGAAAAAGCACGGACGACGGCTGACAGCGATTGGCCGTCTGACGCACCAACACATTCAAACCATCGACAGCGCGCTCAGGCGAGGGGTACGAGGCGGAGCCAGGGACGGGTAGCTCGACGAGCTGCTTGACAAATTTGCCGTTGGAGGGAAAAAGATGGCATGATGAAATTCTCAGAACTCCATGATTTCTTGCGTCGCTTTGCGCAGCGGGTGGTGTATTGGCTAATAACTAGGAACCCGCTGCGCAAATTCGAGCAGTTTCCAGCGCAGAAAATGTACCAAATTCTGCGCTGGCCAGCGCAGATTTTGGCCCATTCCCCGCGCTGGACTTCAGCGATTCCTGCGCTGGGTCGAGCAAGTTTAGCGCCATCTGCTGGCGAAATGGACGAACTATTTATGGCGGCGGAGCAAAAAAAACGGTCAAAAAAATTTAAAAATATTGGCACCCATTTTCTCGTCCGCCTCTTCTCCCTCCCTCACCCTGCCTTGCCTTACTTGCGCTTCTGCCCGTGCCTTCCGCCGCCCGCTGATTGGCTGTTGTGGTGTATGCGTTGATACTCATATGTGCATTGCGGTTGTGTATTGTTATTGGTGGGTGTTAGCATTTATTAATTTGTGTGTGACCTTGAGACGCTGTGGGAGAAGCTGGATTGGGATTTGAAGTGTTATCGGTGTATTGATGGTTTATTTTATTTCGTGCAGCTGCTGATGAGACCATTCGATGCCCCTGCCAGTTGAGGGTGAAGAAGCCTATTTAAAACAAGCGTAGGAGAACGTCTAACACTAATCTAATATTTTTTTTAATTTGAACATGTTTGATGCTTCAACGACCTTCTAAGCATCATGAAGCACAGTGTATAGTGACTAAAAAATATATTTTTTTAATGTGCCGAAATCTTTCTCGAGTTTTTGTGTCTCGACACACACGCACACACGCACACAGCGCGAGGAAAGTGACCGTTCACTCTATCATGTCGCGATTTCCCACCCCGCCCGGCGCTAGGGATGAGGATGCGCTATATGATAGCTGATGATTGCGGGAGGGGAGGGGGGGTTTGGTGGAGGGTGCGTGCTTGCGTTCACGCTTTCGTGGGTGCGTGCTGGCGTTCGCGCTTTCGTGGGTGCGTGCTTGCGTTCGTGCTTTCGTGGGTACGTGCATGTGTGCGTGTGTGTATGCGTGCGTGCGTGCGTCCTCGCGTGCATGTGTGTGTGTATGCGTGCGTGCGTGCGTGTGTGTGCGTGCATGTGTGTGTGTGTGTGTGTGTGTGTGTGTGTGTGTGTGTGTGTGTGTGTGTGTGTGTGTGTGTGTGTGTGTGTGTGTGTGTGTGTGTGTGTGTGTGTGTGTGTGTGTGTGTGTGTGTGTGTGTGTGTGTGTGTGTATGTGTGTGTGTGTGTGTGTGTGAGTTTGCGCGTGCGTGTTTGTGTGTGAGTTTGCGCGCGCGTGTTTGTGTGTGTGCGTGCGTTTGGAAACCCCAAAACTATTTGATTCTGATGGGTACATTTTCATCCGCTGCGGCTACAAAGTCCATGCATTTTCGATCTCGCTACCTGAGAGACAACACAACCATTGGCATTGGCATCTTTGCGATCGGCTCTGCTGTTGGGGGTATTAAAAAGACACACGATCTAAGCAAACGTGCGTGTGATATGTAGCACATTTCTTTCCAATTCAGCTAGCGGGCGGCAATGCCTTGGAATGGGTTCGGATCGGTAGGTTCATGTTTTGGTCGAGTGCATTCCGTGTATTTGTCTCGTCACAGCGGTAGCCCGGCAGCAGCAAAGTCAAGACAAACTCTTACCCTGGTGTGGTCTGCTATGCTAAGTTCTTTTTATTATTATTATTATTATTATTATTATTAATAATATTATTATAATTATTATTATTATTATTATTTTGCCGGTCTATATAGTACAGTCGTCAACTCGTACGACTTAACAACATGCCCTTCATGGGTTCAATCCCCAAAATAGACCGTGCCGCCATACGTAGGACTGACTATCCTGCTATGGGGGGGAACCAATTAGTCACTGAAAGCCAAGCCCACAAGTGGGTACAGGCAGGCCTTGACCGACAACGGTTGTTGAGCCATAGAAGAACAGAAGATTATTATTATTATTATTATTATTATTATTGTTATTATTATTATTATTTTCGTAATAGCCATCGCGATCATGCCGGCCTTTTCAGGACTTGAGTACCACGTAGCCGGAGCCGGTGACTAACCCCTTGCTACGGCGGATGGTTCATACGCGATTAGAACCCACGACGGGCATGCAGATGTGCGGAATGATGGCGGTGCCGCGGGCCCGCTCCTATCCAGTGTGCAACTTGCATACTGCCACACTGTCTCCTGCCCGATGCATACGCTGCAGGTAGCGGCGGACCTAACAGTAGGTGGACTAGGCGGTCGCCGATGATCTCTAGGCTGTAGTATGCCGTATGTGTACAAGTGGACAGAGTATTAACGACAAGGGCCCCCGGAAAGATGGTCGTTGGGGCTCCGTGGCTGAAGAACCATTTGCACCTCCCCTCCTCCCCATGGCGGCAACAATTTTAGGGCCTGTGACCGATGTTCGTAGGGGTCCTATAGCCACCCCACCCTCCCTCACTCCGCTGGCAATTTATGTAAACTGTTCAATCTCCCAACAGCTGTGTGCCAGTACTCCTCCTCCCGGTCATCAGTTACCATTTACAGGGGCCTCAATTCGTCTTTCCGCCTTTCATGAACACCTTCCTTTCTTTGACCGATGGATCATACAGGGTTTCCCACGATTTATTGGTCAGTTCCCATGATTTTTTGGTGCGTTCCCACGATTTTTTGGTTGTATCCCATAGATTTTTGGTTCGATCCTATAATTTATTGGTATTTTCCGATTGGATATCAATACAATTAGACCAAAAAATTCTGGGAAACGACCAAAAAATCGTGGGAACGCACCAAAAAAATATGGGAATCCACCAAAAATTGATGGGAACCAACCAATATATCGTGGGAAACCCTGTAACGTTCCGGAAGAAAACACATTTGGCGACAGTTGTGCACACACACGCACGCTCATACCCTTGCGCAGACGGTACAGCATATCTGTGTAATCTACAACATACGAAAGCAAAAGCTTAGTGTAACAAAGTTATGTTTAATGCTTAACACGTTCAGATCGATGGCAGGCCCCACTGCCTGCCAGTGAACTTTCCAGTCTGCGTTCTAGGTGCTGGTGGAAAGGAAAGTTGATGAAAATCAGCGCCGGGATGAACGTGTTAATGCGAATTAGGATTCAGCGCGTTTCACAGCCAACCCTCCAGCGTGAGCTAGCGATTCCTTAGTCATTTTTATATTGCAGCAATTGAACTTATTGCGCTTTTTTTGTTTGATTTGTAACAATGCAACTTCATCGCCGCAATGTGTATAAACGGTTTTTTAAGCGCCACAGCAACTCATGAGCGAGAAAGAGATAGCGCTATGGAGGGAAAAAGCACGGACGACGGCTGACAGCGATTGGCCGTCTGACGCACCAACACATTCAAACCTTCGACAGCGCGCTCAGGCGAGGGGTACGAGGCAGAGCCAGGGACGGGTAGCTCGACGAGCTGCTTGACAAATTTGCCGTTGGAGAGAAAAGGAAGGCATGATAAAATTCTCAGAACGCCATAACGCCTTCCGTCGCTTTGCGCAGCGGGAAACATTTGTATTTCAACGGAAAGAGGGGAAATTAAGCCAGCGTACAAACCCCAAAAAGTAAACATCGCTAACGGAACACAGCACTGTGTAATAAGTACCCGAAGAAATACATGCAGAATTCAGTTAACAGCACAGATTGTGGAGTCAGAATTTATTGTTCTATATCTTCAAATCACCCAGCTGGCAAATCTTGTACAGAGTCCTTGGCGGGTAGCTCTTACTTGACACTTGTCAGCGCTCTCAGGTGTATTTGGTATCGTGCTGATTTTTGCTCCCTTTGAAACTCGAATCGCGAGTTTAAGGTAATCTAGTGTAGGGCGCAATCCTACACATTAGTAATTGAAATGTATCAATAAAGAAATGAAGAAATGAAACAATAAATGTTAACTTACTTCTTATTTAAAAAACAAGCGGAACTGTTGAGACTGGAAGAAATGCCATATTAAGCGCAGTCACGTCATGTCGTGTCACGTAAGGGGATAGCTTTTCCTCGATGTATCCTCGTATGGGATGCGTAACACGTTGAGCAGTATTAGAAAAAAAATAGATATTGGAGATTAGTGTTTGTACGGAATGATCAAAAGATACCATACGATCAATCAACTGTTCTAATATTTTAGTTATAACTGTCGTGGATGTTACACTACTTATGGATCACAGGTTGATTGGATAATTTGTTTTAAAGATTGGCATTGTCGTTAAACATAGTAATAAGTCCAAATTACTAAAAATAATTGTGTTTACATAAAAAAGTATAAACAAACATGAAATGAATCTCTTGGTGTTTTTCACTAACTTTTACAATTATTATTAAATGCATGTACATGCGACAATTCGTGCTGATCTGTTCAATAAAAAACTACAATGAAGTTTCCTGTAGATTAAACAAATTTCTTTCCCTGCTAACTCTGTAATGAAAACTAGTGTATACTTTTATTATGATATACTCTCGAATCGAAATGGTCGATGTATTTCAGAAGGCAGTTTCGTTTTCATCAAAAAGTGAGAGGCATTTTTCTTGTGTTCAAAACTTAGAAATTTATGATGAAAAAGGCCGTACAAAATTTTACGAGTGTTGCCAATATCGATAAGATGAAGTCGATCAGAAGTGGGAAAACTTTTGATCATATCTAATCCACCAATCTCTTCTAAAGGAGATCGAATTTGTTTATGATGCTCTGTATCGTGTCTTTGTGGAAAACTTTCATCTGTACGTGGTGGAGCAGGTTGTGGTGAACAAAATATTACTTTGCGCTCCGGTTTTACAAACTCTCCAACGAGAGTACACTTCGTGCACCCATGTTTTGCCGGAAAGTACATTACCGATTTTATAAAGGCCCGCGCAGGGGTATCGGTGACAAAAGCCTTGGCAAAAATTTTTACAACTTTCTCTCCAAACAGCATGCCTATTACTTGCAAAGTGTTTAATTCATCTACGAGCTGTCGCAAATAAGGCTCTAAGTCGGTAGGTTTTTTCTGACCACAAAATACACCTGCGATCATTACCGGGCAATCGGGGATTTCTTTTACTTTAAAAAGAATTGGCCAAAATTGTGTAGCACTAATTTTGAAGAGAGGAAGCCCATCGATAAAAATATGTAACGAAAACTTATTTTCCTCTGGAACATGATTCCTAAAATAATTTCGAAGGCCAACTTCTATCCCTGAGTACCACATTTGTCCACCTGCTATATGCTGTATCTCTTGGCTAACTTTAGGAATTTTTAGTAAAGTACGACCATCTTTAGGAAGTTCAGGATGACCAAATTTTCTTAAAATTGCAAGAAGCAAGTTGAGAAAGTTGCGAGAAAGATGACCCATTCTTCCTGTTCATCTTCTATATCAGGGGTCTCCAAACTACGGCCCGCGGGCCGCATGCGGCCCGCGAGACCCTCCCGTGCGGCCCGCAAAGCTCAAACGTCGATTTCGATACGCCCAAGTCTGACACTCGGTCTTTCTATTCATAACGGATGAACATGAAAGAGAGAACGAGAACGACATGTGCTACGCCGCTCATCGCTTACTTCACTGGAATTAAAGTGAATTCTTGATGCATAAGTCTACTGCGTGAATGTGTGTATGCGCTTCTGCCAAGCCAACCGAGCCGTGTGTCGCCAAGTGTGTGCATGTGTGTATTTGCACCACTGAATTCTGAACGTCCACCGCATCGCATGAAACAACGCCAAGTGAGTGGCTGTATGCAGTATCACCGTGGACTGCAGAAAACTACCTGCACTAGAACAGAGCGCTGGTGTGGCCAAATGTGTCCATGTGTGCACTTGCTCCAGAGCCGGTATCGCACCAGAGTTCGTGTGTCGCCAAGTGTGCACGTGTGTGCTATTGCCACAGCACACTCTTTCGTCATTTTTTCTTCTTTCGCTTCGATTTCGTTCTTCGTCTGATTTTAACATACATGCAATACAGGGTTTTCAGTAGCTGTTTGGTATTTCGGTTTTAGTTTACCCACCATTTATTGTTTGCTCAATGTTTTTTCTATGCGTTCTACGATTTTATAGGATGGTGCCAAGAGTTTAGGAACAAATAATATATCAAATAAAGGCAAACACTCATTAAATTGTTAAACGAATCAAAAAAAATCAGAGAGCATTTAAAACGGAAACAAATAACGATTGAGAACCCTGTAAATCCAATGATGTGAGCTTCTTCGATAGTTCTGAACTATTGTTTGGCTACGAATGAGAAAAGAGGGAGGGCTAGGAGGAAGATATGATGAGTTGAGGATTTCTTGATATTTTTTGTTATCACCGCAGTTGTCATATTGATTTTGAGGCCGCCACTTTCCAAAATCTTTCGAAGCAATCGACAGTAATCTGCTATCAGTCGGACTGGGAACTCTTGACCGTACAGAAAATTTACATTTAAATTGGTTAATTGGTTAATTTCAATGACCGAGAGCAAGAAAAGAAAAATTGTTGACGAGTGTCGGCAATTTCAAGAAGAATGGAACATAAAATATTTTTTTGCAAAACATGCGGACAAAGCGCTGTGCGTGATTTGTAACGAAACTGTGTCAGTAATGAAGGATTATAACCTGCGTCGCCATTACCAAAGCAAACACGAGGATAAATATGGTCAGTTGCAGGGAAAAGAACGCAACGAAAAGTTTTCTAAGTTACACCACCAACTTTCATCGCAAAAGGCTCTGTTTTGCAAATTAGCCAATGAAAACGAATCTATAACTAACGCCAGTTACAAAGTGGCATATATTTTGGTTAAAAGAGGTAAACCATTTACTGATGGTGAATTAGTGAAGGAGTGCATGTTGGAAGTGGTCCAAGAACTGTGCCCAGAAATGATAAAAAAAATTACAAATATATCACTGAGTCCAAATACCATGGCTCGTCGTGTCGAAGATATTGGTGAAAATATTATGAATCAAGTTAAAACACATGCAACCAATTTTAGATATTTTTCAATTGCAATGGACGATTCGTTGGACATTTCATCAACATCCCAGCTTCTTGTGTTCATCAGAGGAGTGGATGAAAACATGAAAGTAACACAAGAATTGGCTGCCTTACATAGCATGTATGACACTGTTACCGGGGAAGATATTTTCAACAAACTGCTTAACACTTTTTCTGTTGATGGAGGAAGAAATATGAGTGGCACTAAGAAAGGTTTGGTAGGCCAAGTGAAAGAAGAGTGCAAAAAAAGAAAAATTCCGCAGCCTATGTTTGTGCATTGTATGATTCATCAAGAAGCGTTATGTGCTAAATATTTAGATATTAGCTGCGTTCTTCAACCAGTGGTTAAAATTGTTAATTTTATTCGGTCACATGGTCTGAATCATCGACAATTTAGAAACATGTTGAAAGATAATGATGCAGATTATCAAGATCTACCTTATTACACAGCAGTGAGATGGTTAAGCTGTGGAAAACTTTTGACCAGAATGCTCGAATTAAGAAAGGATGTAATGGAATTTTTAGATGTCAATGGCAAACAAGAACCATTGCTACGTGATGAAAACTGGATATGGAAATTGGCATTCGCTGCGGACATTACAAATCATTTAAATGTATTGAATCTAAAACTTCAAGGGCAAGATAATCTTATTTCTGACCTATACACGCATATAAAAGCTTTCAGGTCAAAGCTCAGATTGTTTATAGAACAACTACTATTAAAAAAATTAACGCATTTTCCGGATTTTCAGAAATTTCAAGAAGAAACAAACGTAGAGTTTCCAGTTGACTACGCTAGTTATCTTTTACGTGAACTACAAACCCAGTTTAATGATAGGTTTGCTGAAGTAGAAGAAAAAGCTTCAGAAATAAAAATTTTTCAAAATCCATTTGAAGCTGTTGTTGAGGATTGTCCCGATGAGTTGCAAATGGAAATTTTAGAAATGCAAGCAAACGACTATTTGAAGGACAAGTTTAAAGAAGGTTTAATTGAATTTTATAATTTTTTACCAAAAACCGATTTCCCAAAGATGAAGGATTTTGCCTGTCGATATATTTCGTTGTTTGGAACAACATATTTGTGCGAACAAACATTTTCACGTATGAAATATGTGAAAAATAGCTTAAGATCAAATATGACAGACAAACATATGGATTCAATATTATTAATAGGAACGTCAAATCTGAAACCTGAATTGACAGCGATAACAGGATCCAAGAAGCAATTCCATCGCTCGCATTGATATACTCATTAGTAGAGTGGTATAAACTTACATCAACATATAAAAATGAAAATAATATGAAAGATAAAAATATAAAGTGAATTCGGATTTGGATTTCCCATAAAACATAAAAAGATGTGTTATTTTTTTCCTTATGCCCCCCCCCCCCCCCCCCCCCTCGACACAATTGATATTTTTTCTAAAGATTAACTACGATTGGCCCTCACCCTCTGTAATGGGATGGGATCCGAAGCCCTCCGAGGGATAACATAGGCTCTCCCATCCAACTCCTATTCCGACACGTCCTCGTCGTGCAGAGTGGTAACATGTGCCTCCATATATCCTAGCTTGGGTACACGGGCTAGATCCAACCCCTTGGGCGGATGGTGGCATATGGCGAACCAGGAGGGGGGTGGGTATCCCGGGAAACTGGGTGCCTGAACGTCGGGGGGGGCAACCCGACGTTAAATAAAACGGCCACGTGGGCGCAGGGTCAGTCACCCAGTCTCACGTAACAACTGACTACAGAAAGCATCAGAAGGATACGAAACGGACTTAACGATACCGACCCAACGCAATGCCCCCGGACAACGATAAAAATGGGCTCATGGAACGTACGCACTCTTAGCAAAGCCGGAGCCTTGAAACAACTTGATGACGCCCTAGCCACACTGAGCATGGACCTCGTAGCTCTACAAGAGATTCGGTGGCTAGGGAACGGTGTGCACAACAGGCGTGGTAAGCAATGCTACGACATTTACTACAGCTGCCACGACCGACACCACGTGCTCGGAACGGGTTTCGCCGTAGGTCCCCGGCTGAAATCCGTAATCATAGATTTCAAGGCTATAAACGATAGGCTATGCACCCTGCGCATGCGAGGCAAATTCTTTAATATAAGCCTCATAAACGTTCACGCCCCTACCGAAGATAAAGAGGAAGAGGAGAAGGACCTTTTTTACGGCCGCCTCGCTAGAACTATAGATGCGTGCCCCAGGCATGACCTCAAAATCATCCTGGGGGACTTCAACGCAAAAGTCGGTAGGGAGCCAATGTACCGCCAATACACTGGCTGTCACAGTCTGCATGAGCACAGTAACGATAATGGTAGTAGATTGGTCCAGTTCGCCGCAGCGAACAATCTGGTTGTAGGAAGTACCAAATTTGCGCGGAGGGACATCCACAAAATGACGTGGGCGCACCCGGATGGCGAATGCTTCAACCAGATCGACCACGTGTTAATAAGCCGCCGACGACAGTCGAGCCTGTTAAACGTCAGAACTTATCGAGGAGCCAATATCGATTCCGATCACTACTTGGTTGGCTTAGTGATACGTTGTAGAATCGCCCGCCCCCGCGCCAATGGGGGCGGAGAAAACACGCAGCCTCGGCTCAACACGGACTCTCTAAGGGACATTACTGTCCAACAGGAATTCAAAGCCGCTTTAGACGAGTCTCTACTACCAGAAAACAGATATGAAACTACGAGCGAGAGGTGGAACGCTCTAAAAACAAAAATAATAAACTGTGCAAGAAATATACTCCCACCACGTCGTGGCAACACCAAATCTGGCTGGTTCGACGATGAATGCAGACTAGTGACCGAACGTAAGAATACTGCATACCGAGCAATGCAGCAACGGCATAGAACGCGGGCATGCGCAGATGAATATTCACGGCTCAGACGCGAAGAGAAACGAGTTCACCGCTCCAAGAAGCATGCTTTGGAAGAGCAAAACATGCGGGAACTCGAGCAAACCAGAGAGGCGTACGGACCGACACGAAAGTTTTACCAAGCGATAGCAGGTCACCGAAACAACGTTGTACCTAAGGTAACCTGCTGTCGCAACAAGGATGGAGATCTGGTTAGTAACCAGCCAGAGGTCCTCTCGCGGTGGGCTCAGTACTTTGATGAATTACTCAACGACCAGTTAAACGAACAGCTAGAAGCGCCACTAGCAGATAGTGTCATGCTACTGCCACCTAGCATAGAAGAAACACGAAAGGCTATCCGTCGGCTGAAAAATAACAAGGCACCCGGAACCGACGGAATTGCAGCTGAACTGGTCTAGAATGGAGGTGCACGACTAGAAAACGAGATTCATCAAACTGTTACTGAGGTGTGGGATAGCGAATCGATGCCTTGTGATTGGACTCTCGGCATCATCTACCCCGTATACAAGAAGGGAGACAGGTTGGACTGCAACAACTACAGGGGTATTACGGTGTTGAATACTGCCTATAAAATATTCTCCCTGATCCTTCAGGATCGCCTTGTCCCGCACGTCGAAGAGATAGTAGGAAACTATCAAAGAGGATTCCGAAACGGAAAATCAACCACTGATCAGATCTTCACCATGCGGCAGATCTTGGAGAAGATGGCTGAATACAGAAACGACACATACCATCTCTTCATAGACTTCAAAGCCGCATACGATAGCATAGCCAGGGTAAAACTGTACGACGCTATGAGCTCATTTGGAATCCCGGCCAAACTGATAAGGCTAGTTAGAATGACTATAACCAACGTCACATGCCAGGTGATGGATGGAAAACTCTCAGGACCTTTTGCTACCACCAAGGGTCTGCGCCAGGGGGACGGGCTTGCCTGTCTCCTATTCAACTTGGCGCTAGAGAGGGCCATCCGCGACTCGGGGGTGGAGACTACGAGAACCATCTTCTATAAGTCAACACAGATCCTGGCATACGCTGATGATATAGACATCATTGGTCTGCGGCTCTCCTATGTAGCAGAAGCCTACCAAGGGATTGAGCAGGCGGCAGAGAACCTCGGATTGCAGATAAACGAGGCAAAGACCAAACTGATGGTGGCAACATCAGCGGACCTACCAATAAATAATCCGAATCTACGTAGGCGTGATGTACAGATAGGTGAACGCACTTTTGAAGTCGTCCCAGAATTCACCTATCTTGGGTCAAAGGTCAGCAGCGACAACAGTATGGAAGTTGAGTTGCGCGCAAGGATGCTGGCTGCCAACCGGTCATTCTACAGCCTGAAAAAGCAGTTCACCTCAAAGAACCTGTCGCGATGGACGAAGCTGGGACTATATAGTACCTATATAGTACCAGTACTCACATACGCCTCTGAGACATGGACACTGTCCAAATCTGACGAAACCCTCTTAGCCGCGTTCGAGAGGAAGATGCTCAGAAGGATACTTGGCCCCGTATGTGTGGAAGGACAATGGAGGAGCCGCTATAATGACGAGCTATACGAGATGTACGGCGACCTCACTGTCGTACAGCGTATTAAGCACGCCAGGCTCCGGTGGGCTGGCCATGTTGTACGCATGGAAACGGACGACCCAGCCCGTAAAGTCTTTTTAGGCCGTCCACAAGGACAGAGGAGGCGTGGTAGGCCCAAATTGAGGTGGCAAGATGGCGTGGAGGCGTCCGCCATTAAGGCCGGGATAACGGACTGGCAGACGAAGGCGCGAGACCGTGAGCGGTTTCGGACACTCCTGAGGCAGGCCAAGACCGCAAAGCGGTTGTAGCGCCGGATAAGTAAGTAAGTAAGGCCCTCACCCACGGAGTTTGCACCCTATGTGGCCCGCTCACCAAAAAGTTTGGAGATCCCTGTTCTATATCATCCAAATTATTTTCGTCAACAGTTGCAGCGCTGTCATTGTTAGTATTGTTAGTATCTACATCTATGCTAAAACTACACTCTACTTTCCCACCTAAGTTGCTATCAGTACTATGCAATTCGTCTGTAAAGAAACAAAAGAGAAAAACATAGCATTAGTTAAATTAAACACATATATATGGCACAAAAAGACAGTTAACAATGAAATGAAATTAGCACCTTCCGTCAGCGACTGGCATTAACACGGAGACACGACCTTCCATCTGGCCCAGGCACAGGCTTAAACAGGTCAGGACAGATTTTTTTTTACGAGAATGCTTATTAGCAAAGGATTCACGACCGTCCCCGGACTCTCAGTGGTTCATCGGCGTTTCGGAGGACGAGGAACACGTGTTGTTGGAGTGACCGCGCTTTGCTGAAAAATCCAGAAGCGTGTCGGTCATGGTTGATCAGGTTCGATTCGACGGACACCCTCCAACCTCACCTGTCGCGAGGTCGAGAGCTGGAGCCTTATCTACGAAGCTTCTAGGCGGATCACGGTTCAACTACAGGGAGCATGAGACAATGAACGAGTTGCCCTGGCGTCGCAGATCATTGAGTAATACGAAGAGGAGATGGCCATCTTAGAGACGCAACCTGAAACTGTTCGGCGCGTCCGCAACGAGCCACGCAACGCTAACCGACGAGAGAAGCTTCGAGCCAGACTTCCTCCAACCCCACCAGCGTCAGTGCAGATTGCGGCTGGCCACGGCGCGCTTCAGCAGCAACATGCAGGGTTCAGGGAGATGATACGGAATCGCCAATAAACGATGAGAAGCAAGCTGCAGTGGCCACGGATGTTGGTCTCAGCGCTGCCGAAGTACCCGCAGCGGTCTAGTTTGAAGTAGACAGCAACGTAGCCTTCGGAAGTTGCTTTGCTGCAAGGAAGAAAGTCCTACTAATGTATCGTTAAAGAACAAAACATCATCATGTCTCCTACGATGGATGTTTGGCTAATTCAAGTGGCTGTCTGTTTTTACTAAAAACAATTTAAAAAGCAAAAATAAACTTATTTTTTGGATTCACAATGCCAACTAGAAAACGACGACGTGATTTCCTAAATAAGGTTAAACATAAAAAACGTCATGTTGCCATTGTGGGTGGCGGTGCAGAACCGATGCAGAAACGATGGCGGTGCAAAACCTAAAATTGCTATCGGAATATGAATCAACGTAGCTGCTGATTACCAATTGGCAATATACTGTGACAAAATTCCGTTTTCCATGTATACTAGTAGGGTAAATGTACCTATAGTGGTGGTAGTACCAATAGTGGTGGTATTGCACTAAAATGCGGTTCATACGGCAAATTACAAGTAATTAAGTTATTTACGTTAATGTTAAATGTTCTTTAGCCTTTTACAAAGGGTTTAAAAGTTAAATGGGGCCATTCCGTTACTTAGTGACCGAAAAATCCATTATTCTGTGAAATGTGTCAACATTTTTCCAAAATCCTTAGGATTTCATAACGAAACTCATTTTTCTGTTAACGTTCTAAATGACCACATAACCACGCAATTACTAGTTTTTCAACATAACTGTTATGAAATGTTATTGTTTTACTAAAATTATTTGCCTTTTGACCATATTTATGCATTTTTGAGTGTTTTTTACCATAGTGCCATTAAAGGTACACAAAACAGGCATGTTCCTATAGTGGTTATAGTTATAAAATCAATAAAAACAGGTCGTTTTAGATTTTTTTGAGGAAATTTTTGACATGTCGTACTGTTTTCACTAAAATAAGCAAAAGAAATAAGTTTTATGTAGGTAATTTACCAAAAACAGGCCAAAATTCGCTGAATGAAAAATTGACTTCAAATCAAGCACACTCTTCCGGGTGTTGGTTGATGACAGGTGTGATGCAGTACTTTAGTGAATAGTTTCATCAATCAAATTTATACATTTTGTTACTATCAAATTACGCAAGAAACCAATATTATGGCAGTAATCCTTGCTATTCATAAGAAAACAGCTTCGAAACTAAGTTTCATTGATATTATACACCGTTTTTGATGCATCTTTGTTTACCACCACTATAGGAACACAATACGACGACTATAGGAACCATACCTCCATTATAGGTACAACGAAGCAGTCACAAAAATATGTATTTGTTCGTAAATTTGATGTATTTCATGATAAAAATGGTTGTGATTGCGTAGATAAAACATATTCCAATTGCTATGTGTTAAAATATTCAGAAATTATCCTTCCTGACACTTTAAATCCATTAAAACACATCGGTATCACTACAAATTGCACCACTATTGGTACATTTACCCTACTCTAAAAAACACAGTATTAGTTACTTACTGAACATCCTGGTCGTCGATGCCGGAACCATGACAGGTGAGGAAGTCTCCATATTATTGATCTCATTGTCTATTTCTCTCTCCACTTCTTCCATAAAGCGACGACGCTTCTGATATTGGGATGATCTTGAAGCCATTGCTGATGGTACTCTCGTAAATAATCTGGATCTAAAACTGCACAAAATATAGATTAATACACTTCTGCTTTGTTTTTCAAACACCGGCTCCTTTACACTTGTCAATCCTTCGCCGACGCACTTGCAATGTCAACCATTATATGCATACATTTGTAAGCCACTGTGTATATACATGGTAGCTGTGTTTATACCTCATGATATGGATTGAAAATCGTTGTTGGTACCCAAGCAGAAAATCTCATCCGTGTGTTAAAAAGAGATGGCAATATGAAATCTTTCTTTCTTTGAGCAAATTGTACATATTTGACACATCAATTGCAAATTGCCAAATAATTTCCGTTTTGATCAAATGTTAAAAACTATTTCAAAAGGTTTAAAACAGTTATATTCAGTCAGAAACATATCAAATAATTCATAAAGTGACTAAAACCGCCCCCTACTTGCAAAATTACACGAAAATTTGTGATATTTTAGCTGAAAATCACGAGTTTCAACTTACGCGGAAATCCGAGATACGCGGTATTTTGCGGCCGTTTTCGGTCCCCATAAACCGTGTATCTCGGGGACCGCCTGTACATGGGCGAAGTGGGGCAGAGCGGGTTGAGGAACCGGAGAAAAACTGCTCGAATTGTCCACGGGGACAATGCAAACAGCTGACAGGCTGAAATTTCAGCCTACGAACTTAGGGCGGTGGCAACGCTCATCGGATGCGATTTTATCGGATGAGATTTATATGGGATTTGACAGATAACGTCGGACGACGAAATCGCACGTCCGACGTTATCTGTCAAATCCCATATAAATCTCGTCCGATAAAATCGCATCCGATGAGCGTTGCCACCGCCCTTACAACGGAAAGGCCCAGTCAGACAGCCTTCTGTTACAGCCGGTGCCGTCAAATTTTGGCTCGAGGTCACCAATTTTCGACAGTGTGCGTCAATTTTTGTCTCGAAGGCGTCAATTTTTGACAGTGCGCATCAATTTTTGTCTCGAATGCGTCAATTTTTGTCAGTGCGCATCAATTTTTTTCTCGAAGGTACCAATTTTTGTCTCATGGTCACAAATTATTGTCTATTGTTATATTTTCGTTATTTTCATATTTTAAAAATTGTAGAATGCATAACAAAATTTACAGCGGGTATACAATGTGTTGCGTATTGAATTCACTTTATTGAAAAGAATGTAATAATGAGGAGAATAAAAGAGTGGAAGTTCACGAGCCAACGATGCTGATAGATCTAGAGCTCTTTTAGTTGAAGCCAGGTCGGGGTGCATCCGGACGGCATCCAGATTGTGTCACGTCATGAGCGATGACAATCATCACCGCTCATACATAGGGTGTTCCATATACAACATTTCCTCCCTGTTGTATAAAGATCCTGGTTCACTCTAGGATGGCGAGTAGCGTAGAGGAGGGCGACGTTGTCTTTGGGACCTGCGGGATACTGGTGGTGAGTCTTCGCTTGACGATGAGGTTAATTGTTGCGGGCTGCTCATAGGTGTTCCAAACACAATATCTGATGAAATGGACTCATCTGAAGACGTTGCTGTTTCGTTGGCTTCATTATTGATTGGTGGTTGCTGCGTCTCAGTGTTCGCATAGAAGTCCAGTCGACGAGGTACGTCTTCATCGGTCTCTTCGAAGCTGACGTTGCCTTAGAAGCTTCGAATCTGGTCGACATGTCGCTTAAGCATCTTTCCGTTAGATCTGATTTGATAATGAAGATCACCCAAACAGGCTTCGATGACTCCTACAATCCATTTGTCCGTTCGTGGGTTTCCAGAAAGACAGTACACTTTATGTCCAACTGAGAATGTACGGAAAGTCGGTTCGAATGTGGATTGTTGCTTCTGATGCATCCGTGTGTTGATATATTGTGGTCGCACAAGATCAATGCGCGTGCGAATGTTTCGACCTAAGAACAACTTTGCTGGCGGACTTACTTTTTCGGTGTGAGGAGCCTTTCGGTATTGTAGCAGAAACGTGTTAAGATTCCCATAGCTGTACCTAGTTCCCATGTGTACCTAGCTGTACATAGTTGTACCCATAGCTGTCAACGCCTTTTTTACGGTTTGAACATACCGTTCTGCTTAACGGTACTTAACGCCTGTGTTTTTGAGGTAAGACGTGAAATCGGCTGATGCAAATTGTGGACCGTTGTCGGAGACTACCGTTACTGGTGCTCCATAAGCTGCGAATAGTTCATCCAGTAAACTGATCGTTGCGTTTGTTGTAGTTGATGTGGTTACCTTTACCTCGAACCACTTGCTGTATGCATCCACAACTACTAATAGCATAGCGCCTGTCACGGGACTTGCATAGTCGATATGTATGCGTTCCCAAGGTGCGTTAGGGTATTCCCAATGGTGTTTGTTGAATTTTGGTGGACTTGTGGCTTGTCGTGCACATTCTGTGCAAGATTTAGCTGTTTGCTCGATTTCGGAATCAATTCCTGGCCAATAGACATATGATCGTGCCAACCCTTTCATTTTAACGATTCCAATGTGAGTTGCATGTAAATCGTTCATTATGGCTTTGCGCATGGAAGCCGGAATTACGACGCGATGCTCGAACATCAGGCAGTTCGCTGTTAGGGTATATTTTGCCTCGGGTGCTTTATAACCCATTCTAGCGAGGTCTCTACCGTGTTCAAGATCTTGGATTATTTTGCCTAGTTGGATGTCTTTGCGCGTTTCACATGCAATGTGTTCTGCTCTATTTGGGAGTTGCTGAATCTGTTTGAGAATAAAATGATCGAATTCATCATCCATATTTCCTCCCTCGTGTGAAAATTGTCTATTGCTCTGATTTTCTGTTGGCGCATTTGGGATTCTGGAGCAGTAATCGGCGTTTGTATTCTGGTTTGTGGGCCTGTAGACAATATCGAAATTGAAATGTGCCAGATAGTCGGCGTAGTTGGCCATTCGACTAATGCACAAAGTAGGCAAAGACTTTTCTGGGTGCAGTATTTGAGTAAGGGGCTTATGATCAGTGATTAGAGTGAATTTTCGCGCATAGAGGTAATGGAAAAACTTTTTCACTGCCCACACTATCGCAAGAGCCTCTTTATCAATCATAGGGTATCGTTGTTCAGTTTGCGACATTGTACAACTGGCATACGCGATCGGTCGTTCTGATCCATTGCTCAATCGATGTGAGAGAACAGCGCCGAGACCGGTTTTGCTAGCTTCTGTTGCGAGAATCAGTGGTAACGATGGATCGTACTGCATCAGCACTTGTGGTGAAATTAGCGCAAGTTTTATGTCTTGGTAGGCCTTCTCTGCTGCTTGTGTCCACTCAAAAGGATCGGTAAGCAGTACATCTCGAAGAGGACGTGCCCTACAAGAGAGATTGGGTATGAATGAGGAATAATAAGTTGCCTTACCAAGAAATAATTGTAGTTCCTCTGGTGTAGTTGGTGTTGGAGCGTCGCGTATGGCTTTTATGTGTTTGTCTGATTTGTGCAGGCCGTGACGATCGATGCGATGATCCAAGCATTCGAGGGATGATGTCGCAAAGATGCATTTGGAACGATTTAGTCGAAGACCGTTTCGTCGCATTTGCTCCAATGTCTCGTTCAGTGCTGCTAGCATCTCTTCGAAGTCTTTCGCAAATACAATGACGTCATCAAAAAAACTGACAACACTGGTCAAACCTTGAAGGATCGTCTCCATACGTCGCTGCCAAAAAGCTGGTATGTTTGCAGCACCATACACCGCTCTCTTGGGACGGATCAGTCCATGTGTCGATGTGTTTAGCGTCAAAATATGCCGGAAGTCTTCGTCGATTGGAAGGTGCGTGTAAGCATCCGTTACGTCGAGGTGGCAAAACAGGGCAGCTCCTTTCATTTTGTTGAAGATGTCTTCGATTTTTGGTATTGGGTGTTCGTCGATAATCATTTTGGGATTTACAGTCGGTTTGTAGTTCCCGGTTATCCGAATACCTCCGTTCTTTTTAATGACGATATGGGTCGGTGAAGCCCATTCTGAAACTTCAACTTTTTCGTAGAATCCGGAAGCAAGTTTCTTGTCGATCTCTGATGCGTAGCGTTCTTAAACAGCGAGTGGTACATCTCGTGCTCGAGCGAAAACCGGAGTGGTATCGGGTTTTAAGTGTACCTTCGCTGGTGGCCCTACAAGCATACCTGGAACGTCGCTAAAGATATTGTTAAAGTCTTCGAGCAGTTTCGACAGTTGAGCTGCTTGTTCCCGAGTTGGTTCGATGCTTGAGAGTACGTTTACTGGTACAGTTGAAGTAAACAGTTCACGAAAATTGATCTCATTTGTGAACTGTGCTATCCAATCGCGTCCGAAAAGCGAGTCATACTTCCCCTCTACAACATATAAGAAAAGATTGTTAGATGTGGTTCCAAGTGAAACTTGGACGAACAGGCGACCAATGCAGTTGATACGATGTCCTGTGTAACTCAAAAATTGGCGGTCCGACGGTTGCAGCGAATATTTCGGCAGTATTTTACGTAATGTGGTTTCGCTGATTATGCCGCATGGTGCTCCGGTGTCCAATTCCATCGTCAGGGGAAAACCGTTGATCTTCACGTTAAGCATTTTCTTGTTCACGGATGGCATATTGTTGATACAATGTAGCGATTGTACCACGTCGATATCGGAGTTCTGCTGCGACTGAACCTGTGCAGTTGGTAAAAGTTTCCGTTCAGATCTACATACTGAACTGAATTGCCATACTTTGCAATATGGCCCTTACGATTGCATTTGTTGCATTTAGCGGTGCGAAAACGGCATTGGCTTCGCAAGTGTTGTCCTCCACACCCATTACAGGAATTTGTACGTTGTGTGCCGCTCTCGTAGAATGTGTTCGGTGGTCGATCGGATGATTCACTGCTCGTCTGCTGGTTACGGTTAGCAGGTGCTATACGGCGTTGTTGTTGTTTTGTGCGCGGTTTTTCAAACCCAAGCCGGTGTGTTGTTTCTGATACGGGTGAAACAGTGCCTACTTGTCGAGCCGTGTTGTGTGTGGCTTCCATAGCGATGGCGATGTCGAAAGCTTCTTTGAAAGTCGTAGGGTTCTTTGCAACAATTGTATCACAAATTGCGCGTTCATCGAAACCATGAAGCATTTGTTCGATTAACATTCGGTCAAGAAAAGTTCCATATTCGCAGGAGGCAGCACCTTGTTTAAGCCGCAATAAAAACTGGGCAATTGTCTCTCCTTTCTGTTGTCGAATGTTCCGGAACTTGATACTTTCCACGAACTTGTTTTTCGCTTGGTCGAAGTGCCGCTGTAGAATTTGGCGAAGTTTTTCGTATGGAATTTCTTCTGGATTCTTGGGCGTTATCAAGAACTTAAAGGCGTTGTTAAGCTCTGACCCCATGTGTACACGTGCGTTGTCGGCGTATTTTTCCTTGGGAATGTTGTTGAGTTGGAGCGCCCATTCAAGCCGGTCGAAATAATCAGCGACAGATATCCCTTCAGTTCGTTGGTATGGCTCGTGAGAAAATGGCGGTAGTTTTTGCTGGGACGAAGCTGCGACGTCTTCTCTGGCCTGGCCAACAGCAGTGCCAATTGCGGATTGCAAGGCTCGCGCAATCATGCTTGAAAGTGTTGCCATTGTTTCATTGTCGATGGGAGCCATTTTGTCTCTCTCATTCACGCAATACGCAGTTTTGCAATTCTGTGGATCAGATTCCTAATCGCACTTTTACTGGATCGCCTTTTGTTAGGATCCCACTTCTGACACCAAAAATGTTGCGTATTGAATTCACTTTATTGAAAAGAATGTAATAATGAGGAGAATAAAAGAGTGGAAGTTCACGAGCCAACGATGCTGATAGATCTAGAGCTCTTTTAGTTGAAGCCAGGTCGGGGTGCATCCGGACGGCATCCAGATGGCGTCACGTCAGGAGCGATGACAATCATCACCGCTCATACATAGGGTGTTCCATATACAACACAATGCAAAAGAATTAATTCAGGAATTCTGTTTGTTTCACATAGTTTTACGTTTTATTTATAATAACATCAAAACAATTTAGAGAAGATTAATCTTCGAATATTTCTTCGTTATGGCATCGTGGCTTATAGTTAAATAAATTCCTAAAATAGTTCTCGCAAACCGTACGGGTTATCATTGTACTGTTATGTTCTTTTAAATTAAATAAACACGATGTGTTTGGTTGGAGCTTGGACGCTAAATCAAGCGCAGCGCGAGCTGCGCATTCCTTTTTATTCGAAACTGACAGCATGTCAAGACGGATCGCTATCGCTTAATCCGTGCACAACGGTTTCAGATCATGGCAATATTGGTCATAATGCCAAAACACGCCCAACCAAATTTTTGTTTTTTTTTTACGTACAATATTTCTTAATCCTATTTTTATGGACGATATCTGTTCTATCACCTATCTTTAGTTTAACATTTCGACCGGTTTCTTTAATAATAGTATAAGGTCCTAAAAATGGTTGTTCTAACTTACTAGCCGTTTCATTTCTCAGCAAACATTGACCTCCTGGCTCAAAAACCTTGGTTTTACTTGTTTGATCATACTTTAATTTTACCTTATGTTTGTTATGTATGAGCTTTTCTCTGACTTCTCGATGTGAAATTACCAATTTAGCTTGTAAGGTTTTTATATAGTTGTCTAAATCGTAATGCATTTCTTTTTTAGGGTTTTCTAAGCAATTCGAAGGAATATTAGGCATTCGGCGATATAATAAAAAGAAAGGGGAATAACCTGTTACTGTATGTACAATGTTGTTGTACGAAAATTCATAGAATTGAATCCAATCCTTCCTGAATTTTCCAAGGCTCCTATGCTTTCTTGGCGATATGCCGTGGAATTTAGTTTTTCAATATTAAGTTGTTTGCAAAGTTCGATGAATAGTTTTGACATAAACTCTGCTCCTCTATCCGTGCAAATAATTTTTGGTATCCCATATTTGAGAATTACTTTTTCTACGAATGCCTTTGCTATTGTTTCCGTTCTTTTGTCTGTAATAGGTGTTGCTGTGATGAATTTAGTAAGATCGCATTGTGTTGTCAAAATATATTCACAACCTTCTACTTTCACAAGTGGTCCTACCAAATCTAAATATATTTTTTCCATGGGCTCGCTAGCAGTAGACGTTATTGTTAATGGTATTTTTGGTTCACTTATCTTTTTGTTCACCTGACACTCTTTACATTTTTTAACCATGTTCCGTACATCTGTATCTATGCCCTTCCATGTATATCGTTGTTTTATGGTTTTCAACATTCTATTTACTCCTGCATGTCCTGCTGTAGGCAGAATATGATGATCGTTCATAATGAGCAATTATAATTCTTTTTCACAATCTTTGATTATTTTTATATCCCTTTGCATTACTACTATTTTTGGAAGGTTTTTTATATTTATTTTATATTTATCATTTTGATGTTTTCAAGAAGTATTTTGATCTTATCATCATATTTCCTTATTACCAGTATCACCACTTTCTCTATTTCTTTTTTTATTTTCAAAATATCGAGCAATATTCTCCGTAGATGAATTATGCTTTGTGTATCGGGAATTTTGATTTTTTTCGTTTGTTGCTCCAACATTTTTTATCTCAGGGCAAACTACGAGCTCTACGAATACAGTTTTTGGTGAAGGCTGTGGATTGTTCGGAATGTTCTTGTCTGAAGAAACGTCATTTTGTTTAGAAATCATAGACCTTGTTGTTGTTAGCATTACGTCATGATTGAGTGTTTTGAGATCGTCACTTGACATTCGAGAAAGTGCATCTGCCACCACATTATCAGTTCCTTTTGTATACTGGATCACGAAATCGAACTCCTCTAATGCAAGGCGGAATTTAGTGAGTCTGCTTGATGGGTCAGGCATTGTAAATAAGTAGACCAGCGGTCTATGATCAGTGAAAATTTCAAATGTTTTTCCAAACAAATAGGGACGAAAATGTTTTGTAGCCCATACTACTGCTAGCAATTACTTTTCTATTGTACCATAGTTTAATTCGGCTTTGTTCAAAGCTCTGCTTGCATAAGCTATGGGTTTCCCATTTTTATTTTGTAAGACTGCACCGATGGCTGTTCCCGATGCATCCGTATGTAATACGAATTTATTATTTTCGCTGAAATCCGGAAAGTCTAAAAGTGGTGGATTTATAAATTTTTGTTTAAGTGTTTCAAATGATTGATTACATTCTGGAGTCCATTTGAAAGGAACATTTTTTCTTGTGAGCATATTAAGCGGCATACAAATGCTAGCAAAATTTTGTATGTGCTTCCTATAGTAATTGGCAAACGCAATGAATCGTTTAACTTGATCTGCGCTGGTTGGTACAGGCCAATTCTCAATACATTCAATTTTTGCTGGATCAGGTTTTATCCCTTCATTAGAAATGTAATGTCCAAGATAAACCAATTCTTTTTTTAGAAAATGACATTTTTCAGGATTTAATTTTAAATTGACTTTTTGTAATCTAGTAAAGGTAGCAATAAGATTTGTATTATGCTCCTGTAAGTTTTTCTCGAAAACAATAATGTCATCAAGATAAACCAAACATTTTTCTTGATTTAGTCCTGACAAAGCAATTGTCATAAGCCTCGAAAAAGTTGATGGGCTGATTTTAAGACCCATAGGTAATCTTGTCATCTGATATTGGCCCGTTGCTGTGGTAAATGCTGTTATTGGACGGTCCTCTTTATTAAGTTGAACTTGGTAGTATCCTTGTGACAAATCAAGGTGCGAGAAATATTTGGCACCAGCCAATGAATCAATTACTTCCTCTATATCAGGAAGTGGAAATTTATCATCTTGTATAACTGAATTTACTTTCCGATAATCTACTACTAGCCGCCATTTTTTAGTATCATTTGATGATTTTTTAGGTACCAATAAAATAGGGCTATTCCAGTCGGATTGAGCGGGTTCAATTATGTTCTCATTCAGCATTTTGTTAATCTGTTTTTCTGTTTCACTTTTCTGAAAATATGGCAACCGATATTGCTTTGAATAGCTTGGTATTACATTAGTTTTTGCTTTAATATTAGCTTTAAAACAGCTTGAAGGTTTAAGAACGTCATTATTGAGACAAAAAAATATCGTTAAATATTAAACACAATTTTGAAATCATTCTTCTTTCATCGTCTGTTAAATGTACTAAATTTAATTCTTTAAGAAGTTGTTTGGCCCGCTCCGTATTTTCATCATTTCTTTTAAATTCAATTATATTATAAGCTTCAGCAGGTTGAATGATTGGTTTGAAATTTTTAATGGAAGTTGGTTTGTTTGAAAAATTAACTAACTTAACAGGAAGTTTCCCATTTATTGGTGTTGCTAAACTGTTGGCAACAAAAACATGTGGTGCTAATTGTTCACTCATTACTACAGACATTCCAGTTGTATCTGTATCAACATATGTAAGTAATTCGGTTCTTGCAGGTTTATGAACATTATTATAATATTTAGGTGGGGTAAAAGAAATTTTCATTTTAGAAAAATCAAAAATAGCATTAAATTGATTTAAGAAATTGGTACCAATTAACCTATTAATATCTGACGGTAAATTATTTAGTACATGAAAACGAATAGGATATTTATTATTATCAATAGTAATTGTCGTGTTGATATATCCCATAGTTTGAGTATTGCCATTAAGACCTCTGACCATAAACTTATTATGAGGATTAATATATACATGGTTGGGAATACATCGTTGTGCAATAATGCAACAAGATGCTCCGCTATCGATAATAAATTGGTTTTTTTTGAAAAAAGGTGACCAAAAATTTTAACGGTTTTGATTATATCAAAATCAACGAAATAAATCCAACAAATTTACGTCTTCCTCTTCCTGTGTTGGTGCATCATTGGCTGAAAAGTTTTCGTGTTGATGTGTGTTGTTTGGATTTGACCTATTTGGCAAAAATGATGAACTTCCACGAAATGCGTTATTGTTTCCCCTTTGATTTCCTCTTAAGTATCGAAAACCAGATGGTCGGCGATAACCACCTCGGGCTCGCATGGGTAGTCGATTGTACCAGTTTTGTCGATGGTTCCACAATGCATCATGGTTTCCATCATTGTTTTCAAATTCAGAGGAACATTCCAAAGCATCAGAAATCGCCTTGCTTAGTGTGGGAGGATTTCTTGCTTTCAGAAAAAAATTTGTTGTTGGATTGGATAGTCCCCCTATAAACGCACTTATAGCTGTTGTTTCCACTATATTTTTCGCAGAACCTTCCGAAACAAAATTTCCAGCTGCTAGTGGGCCACTGCTAGTTTTGCAGACAAAGCTTCAATTTCTGACCCATACTCGGAAATGTCACGCTTTCCTTGCCTCTTGGTTTCCATTTCGTGCTCCACCGCCAAAGGTGTCATTTTTACAGCGAATTTTTCTTTTAGGAGTTTAAGCGCCTCCTCAATTGTATTAGCAGGAGTGATAACTCCATGCGCTACGCCTGTCAATGTGGTTCTCAAAAATTTTAAAAAGTGATGCTCATCTACACCTTCTGAATATTCTCGAAACAACTCAACACTTCCTATATAATTCGCAAGGTCTTTGGAATTACCATCATATGGTTTAATTAGTTTTAATCCTAAATTTAAGTCAAGTTTTGTCACCATTGTTGCGTTTTTGTTTGTCTGCTTGTTGCAAGTTTTTTGTCTGAACACTACCGAACCCACAGCCGCCACCAATTCTGTACTCACCTTCGGTTTTGTTGTTTTGTTTCTGATCGCACTTTTCCGCTCATCCACAGCGCTGCGGGTTGCTTTCTTCATTAGGCTGTCGGTAGACAAAGGCAAGATAGGCTGCTCGCTTAGGAATTTTCGCGTAACTGTACACACACTAAAGTGATGATTTGATGATCGACGTTGCGGTCAGAGTGACCAGAAATACCGATTTATCTGTATTCCTACCGATTTTTGATATGCCTACCGATTCACAGATGAGCCCCCTAAAACTACCGAATTTTCATTTATCCTACCGAAAATCACAGATTTTTTCGTAATACTGACCAAAAAGTCATATTACCATTTCCCAAATCACTAAATGTATTAAACTCTATATGGAAATCACTAGCAACCAGAACCAGTACTTCAACAGAGACAACCCAAGTGCCACAAATCCACTAAACGACCACTAAACGGCTTCTAAACGACTCAAGCACTCTGCATAAACGGAATATAGAAAGACTTCGTTTAGCAGACGGCAAACGACTCATGCATTCTAAAAATAGCAAAAAAGCTGGTGGCGCCATCTGTTTGTGGGATTCCCAACCAGCGGAGCTTCCTCGCTTGGAGGAGAACTTTCTCATTTCCTCTGTACTGTTGTATGGTTTCGCATTGAAGTTATGCATCGCTAGAACTAGAACGGCGATACGATTGTTTAAATACTAAACTCCAATGGAAACCACCAGCATTGAAGCAAGTGAGATTTGAGTAATGGTAGTTGGTGTTGATACCCACGTATCTGACCACAAGACCATTCATATAGATTTTTGCTCGGAAAGTTAGAAGGCTATATAGGTCATGATAAGATGAAACTTGTCGAAACACATTGCAAGAAAAGGATAGCAATATAATGATGAGTTGTAATACGCCATCTATTGATCAAACCAATGAAGCTGTGGAGCTTTCATTTTTTTCTATGGATATTCAATTTTCCATTCGTTTAAGCTTAATATGTGGCGCTTGGGAACTAAGGCCCGTGTCTGCACTTCATGAAGTCGAACGCGCTGATAAAATTTTATATGCAATTTGACAGATAATGTAACCCGGCGCTCTAGCAGCAATAGAACACGACATCAAACATGAAAAATGTATTGGACTTCACATGTTCGATTTGTGGGTAATCACATCCCAAGTAGCACAATCCTGTTAAAAAACCGTTGAAAGTATGCCTAAAAGTATTACTTTTAGCTTTCCATACAGCAGTAATTCCAGGGCTTAAAACACTGCGTAACGCTTTCCTGGCTTCGTCAATGTTTCGTTAAAATTTAAAATTTAACCGGTATTTTCAACGAAAAAGATCAAAATTAACGAAAATATCGACAGGGTTGGCTATATTGCTGTTTCTCTTTCTATACGAATTTTCTAGATCTTCGTTAAGTTACAACAATGGGTGTTATTATTTCATGGAATAAATGCATAAATGCAACACAAATGCTTTTATTCGGTATTTAATCATTTTGCCACTGCATATTGTCACTGTATCACATATGTTCCATTCATTCCATGGGTTTCTTCCATCAATTTAGCATGGAGGTTAGCTGCAGCCGTGGACGGAAAACATGATGTCCGAACGCTATCCGAATCGAAAATGCTGCGAAATATAAAACTTATGTAGCTCATGTGAAGAGATTGGTAACATCGATACACTGACCTGTTGTAAAAGCATGATGATACACAAATTAAACGATAGCTGATAGAAATTGTCGCAGACGCTTGGTTTTGTTGCCATCTACACACAATACACACGAAACTTCACGAACTTTTTGACATAAGAAATGGAGGCGCCATGTACGTGACCATGTACAGTATGTCTCAAAAATTATCATCATCAAGAGTATATTGTTTTATACAAAAAATATTTTTTATGAAGCTTTATCTAATTAGCATATCCTTCATCAAACTCATTGCATATAATATTTAAAAATATGAAATTTTATTTTTTTATTATAAATTTTTTTTTATTAGCACCGTAGATTCAAGTGAAGGAAAAAAAGAAAAAGATATTTTTCGTACCGTTAAACAAACAAATATTTTGTTGTGATAATAAATGCACATTATTACATAAATAAGAATGAAAAAAAAATCCGAAAATTGAAACAATTAAACTGGTGTAGATAACATTTGAAAAACACTGTGTGTTAAATTGGCCCGAATGAAAAAAAAAACAGGGTAACGGAATACGTCGTTATGCTGTAACGCTGACAAATGTCACATTCTCTTAAGAAACTCTATTTGATTTTTAAAGGCTTTCAAATACTGTTAATAATCAAATAAAGTATCTTAAGGCTACTTGGGATCGAACATGTAAAATCCCATATATTTTTCATGTTCGATATCGCGTTCGATTGCTGCTAGAGCGTCCCAATCATTTGTTGGGTTAAATTCCCTAGTACAATTTTCCGATCGACACTTCAGAAAGGCCTCATGTGACCGCTATTAACCAAATCTAAACTATCTCCTTTAAATAAATGAAAGATGTTATTTTCTCGTGCTGCTCTTCATGGGACAGATAAGCTTCCATCTCCTACAACCTCTCTCCCCCCCCCCCCCCGCTCAACACTTTAAAGCCTACCGAAAACTACCGAAATAATCTTAAACTCCTACCGAAAACTACCGATATAATTTTGATACGCCTACCGAAAACCGCCAAAATAATCTGGCCACACTGGTTGCGGTTGTTGCTTGTCTTGTCACCAAAGTTTTAGCCTGCTGCACACAAAAGCGATGAACTCGATGATCCACGGTGTTGCTTGTATTGTCGCCCAAAATTTCTGCCTGGCACACACAATAAACAAAGACACGATTGTCACCAAAATTTTTGCCTCTTGCACACAAAAGCGACGAACTCGATGATCCGACGGTAAGGGTGTTGCTCGTATTGTCGTCCAAAATTTCTGCCTGACACACACACAATAGACAACGAACACGATCATCCACGATGAGGGGCGTTGTTTGTTTTGTCACCACAACTCTAGCCTGATGCACACAAAAGCGACGAACTCGATGATCCTCGGTAAGGGTGTAACTTGTATTGTTACCCAAAACCTCTACCTGACACACACAATAGACAACGAACGCGATTGTCACCAAACTTTTTTTTTTTCTTGATGGACACAAAAGCGACGAACTCGATGATCCACGGTGAGGGTGTTGCTCGTATTGTTTTCCAAAATTTCTGCTTGACACACACACTAGACAACGAACACGATGATTCACGATGAGGGGCGTTGTTTGTTTTGTCACCAATTTTTTTTTTTTTACATGCACACTAATACAGCGAACTGGTGTCACAAGAGGGCCGGAACGGTTGCTACTCTTTTGCACACGTTAACATTTTTTTCTTCTTTTTTTTTACACTCAGTAAGCGATGAACTCAGTGAAGTAATTTCGATTTTTTTTTTACGCCAAACACTCTATTGCTCTGCTTCAATCATGTGACGCATTTTTATATGGACACATTACACCGCACTTTGCTACTGCTGCTCTTTTGATGTCACAATGCAAGAAATATCACTTCTGCACGTATGGCAATGTTATACGTATGCCATATTTAGCGTTTTCCCAATATGTTGCTGTTGCTCCTGGCAGGATCGCCATGTTATGTTATTTCAAATTAAATAAACACGATGTGTTTGGTTGGAGCTTGGACGCTAAATCATGCGCAGCGCGAGCTGCGCATTCCTTTTTATTCGAAACTGACAGCATGTCAAGACGGATCGCTATCGCTTAATCCGTGCACAACGGTTTCAGATCATGGCAATATTGGTCATAATGCCATAACAGTACTGCCATTTTCGATTAAGGAGTACAAAGTATCTTCATTGTTCAAAAGCAATCAGCTGTGTTGATCCCAGTTGGCCCTTGACTGCTGAATTGATCAGACGTGTTTTTTTCTAACAGCAAGAGTACTTATCGACACTACACGAGCGAACGAATTGTCATGGAGACAATGAAACCACGGCCCATAAGGGCAAACACTTTTAAATTAGTGTACGAGGGGATTCCGAGACGCCCTTCCCGCTCAGAGGTGATTGACTTTATTGTCGATACACTCAAAGCCGGAGAGGTCGTCACAAGAATTCAATTGTGCACCTCGACGGCAATCGTTTACGTTGAGACGGAAACGATGCAACAAGCGGAGCTGATCGTTGCACAACACCAAGGGAAGCATTCCCTTACGATAGACGGAACATCCTATCCGCTGCCAATTCTACTGGAAGACGGTGCAACGGAAGTGCGACTGCACGAGCTTCCACCGTATGTCACGGGAGCTGAAATAGAAGCAGCGATGTGTTGTTTCGGCAAGGTAGTTTCGATCACCGAGATGGAGTACGGTCCGGATAGTAAAGTGCCGGGAAAAAAAACCGGGATTATCGCGGTAAAGATCATCCTTAGATCACCGGCAATCCAAATCGGACCAACAATGACCATCGCAGATGAGCGCACCACTGTCACTTACAATGGGCAAAATCCATACTGCCGGTATTGCCTAATGCCCGAACATACTGGTATGGGATGCATGCAGAGCAAGCGCAGCCTCGCTAAGCAAGGCGCGTCATATGCCGGAGTGACAAAAGCAACAGCACTAGCATCAGCATCCAGAAACAATACACCATCGAAGGCTCCGGCAAAAACGCTAAAAGATGCGGCTGCTCCGCATGCTAGCAAAGCCATAGCACCGAAGGCCTCGACAGCGACACCGAAGGCCCCGACGGTAGCTCCGAAGGCTTCGACCGTGTCACCGAAGGCTCCGACTGTAGCACCGAAGGCTCCGACCGTAGCACCAACGGAACCGACCAGTCAGGCGTAAACCTGGCCGACCACCAAAAAATGCAAAGACAATTACACTTACTAGTACACACACTGATGGATAGAAAATTATTAGAGATGAATCGATACGAAAGTTTTTTGTTTGTTTCTATTAATCTAAACACCATCTCAAACACGACAAAAATAAATACGATGCGTTCATTTGTTCGATCAATTGACGCAGATGTTATTTTCTTACAAGAAGTGTATGATGGCAACATTTCGCTTCCTGAGACAAAGAGCTCTCGAATGTAAATGTTGATAAACGTGGAACGGCGATAGCTTTACGGGAACACCTCAAATATTCTCACGTCGAACGCAGTTTAGACTCTCGTATAATCTGCCTCCCCTTGAGAATACTACTACACTCTGTAACGTTTATGCTCCTTCTGGAAGTCAGCGTTGGTCAGAGCGGGAGGAGTTTTTCAATCGTAACCTAGCGTACTACCTGCGAAATGCATGTCAGCATGTCGTTCTTGCAGGGGATTTTAACTGTGTGTTGAATCAAAAGGACGCAACGGGTGAGAGAAATATCAGCCTTGCTCTGAGGAATGCTGTAAACGGTATGGGGATGTGTGATAGTTGGGAGGCTCTCAAAGGTGACTTAGTGGAGTTTTCCCACATCGCACGCGGCTCGGGTTCTCACATCGATCGATGCTACGTATCATCTACACTCAAGACACACTTACGCACGACTGACTTACACGTACTAGCCTTTTCTGATCATAAAGCTCTGACGGTTCGAGTTAGCCTTCCAGTAAACATTTGCTCAAGATCACGAAGCAATGGATACTGGCAGCTAAGGCCTCATATTCTAACACAGGAAAATATGCAGAAGTTCAAATTGTTGAAGAAACCGTATTCCGTTTAGCATACGTGCGCGCGAGAGAGAGAAGGAGTGAGAGAGGGAACTTAATCGTTGTCGCCGTGCGCTGCTCAATGAGAGAGCGCTACGCGCTGACCGAGATAATTCTTATCAGCTTAATCAGTCGCGTTCTGAACTCTGACCCCATCAGTAGAGTTCTGATCCCCGTACCAACAAGTCGCGTTCTGAACTCTGACCCGATCAGTAGCGTTCTGATCCCCATACCAACAAGTCGCGTGTTGACCTCAGACCCAAAAAGTCGCGTTCTGACCAATCAGTTATAAAGTGAAATAAACTTGTGAATTAACATCTTGCAAACATATACAGTGTTCGGACAATTCAAAGTGCATATCACATCTAACCCCAAATCCCCCACACAGATGCAAGTGGAATGTATGGACAAGACAAAGAAGGAACTTCAGCTGCTGGATGGATTGGTGGTTTCAATTCGCCAAACCAAAAATTAAATCGTTTTTCCGCTGGAAGACGAATCAAAAATACTCCTCGTTTCGCTTGCGTATGGACATGCTGCATAGAGTTTAAAAAAACTCTTACAATAATTACCTAACAAACCCTGTGGAGCTTAGCAACATTAACAGAGTCAAGGGTAAAATCTTGTCTCTTCAAAGACGCTTCTCTGAAGAATACACACAAATTAACGAGACACGCGTTGCTGGCGAGAGTGTGTCTACGTTTCAACTTGAGGAACGCAGGCGAACTCGTACCGTAATTGACAAACTTTTTTCTGAAGATGGCAGAGTGATTGATCGAGAAGGAGACATCAGACAACACATTCACACATACTACACACAACTATACTCTGACGAAGATTTAGCTACAAACGACACGTTTACCTGCAGTCGAATCATTCCAGAGGATTGTGATACCAATAATAATTGCATGGGTGAGATCACACCTGATGACATAATGGATGCAATTAAAAAATCTGCGACGCGAAAGTCTCCCGGTCCTGATGGTATCCTTAAGGAATTTTATTTTCGTGCATACGGGATAATCCATAGGGAATTACATTTCATTTTGAACGAGGCTCTTGAAGGTGGGTTTCCACGGGACTTTGTTGACGGTGTCATAATTCTCGTGGGGAAAAGAGGAAGTACGGGCGCCGTTTCCTTTTTTCGGCCCATATCCCTGCTTAACACGGACTACAAGCTTCTGTCGAGAATTATCAAACTACGCCTTGATTCTATAATCAGGAAGTGGGGGATAATATCGACAGCGCAAAAGTGTAGCAACAAACCTTGCAACATTTTTCAAGCTGTGCTCTCTGTTAAGGAGCGGGTGGTTGATCTCAGGAATCAACGAAAGTGTGGTAAGCTCGTTTCCTTTGACCTTTCACAGGCTTTTGACAGGACTAGTGCGACTTTTGCGAACAGTTGGTGAACGATCCTCCTCCCGTATCCTTGTAAATGGAAACCTTTCCCCATCCTTACCCATCCAACGTTCTGTCAGACAGGGCGATCCTTTATCCATGCACCTTTTTGTCCTTTACCTTAATCCGCTCATCACCAGATTAGAAAGCATTTGTTGCGATCAGGATGACCTGATCAACGCATATGCTGACGACATCTCGGTGGTGATAACCTCCCTTTCCAAACTCGAGGAAGTGAAAGCAGCTATCGAAGCGTTCGGCAGAACCGCTGGGGCGAAACTGAACGTGGAAAAAACTACGGGACTAGACATAGGACACATCACACCAACAGCCTCCCCAATACATGTATCGTGGCTGAGGGAAGTAGAGAGACTGCGCCTGCTCGGCATATTGTTCACCAACAACATACGGGAGGCCATGGGGCATAACTGGGAAAACGCTGTTCAACAGTTCCGGCATTTGATCAGGCTGCACCGTGTCCGTAACCTGAATTTGGCTCAGAAGGTGGTGCTTTTAAACAACTTCCTTCTGCCCAAACTTTGGTACATTGCATCGGTGTGGTGCACGGTCAATGGACATAGATTTAATATCTAGGACGGTGCGCTCTTTCTTATGGGACGGGTCTGGGGGATTTCGAATCCCATTGACGCAATTGGCCCTCCCACGCAGACGAGGTGGTCTCAATCTCCACATTCCCGCGTTATCGCGATGTAGATCAGTTATCTGCAACGGTGTTGCTGGTGAATCGGTACGTTGCTGAGCAGCGATACCTAAAAGTCGGGGCTCAGCACATTGCTTATGCTGGAAATCCCCCATACCTAGGTTCCATTGCTACAACATATCCTTGCCTTCGGACGGTAATCCAGCGACCGCATACCTTTCGGTACCTACCATCACGACCAAAAGTTTGCGGCAAATGATGATCGACAGACTTTCGGACCCCAAAGTGGCTTTGAAGTCACCTTCCACTGATTGGCGATGGATCTGGAAAAACGTCAGCAGCTTCAAACTATCATCACATCAACCGTCGATGCTGTACTTGCTGGTGCACAACAAGGTGCCTCACGGACTGCTGCTCGATAGGATGAATCGTGCTTCCTCAACCTGCTCATTCTGCTCTCGGGTAGAGACTCTGGAGCACAAATTTGCCCTGTGTTCAAGGGTATCTGGTGCTTGGAGCATACTAATGCAGAGTATAGAAGCCATCGTTCCCAACCACAACCTAAACTTCCCATCCCTCCTCTTGCCTATTTTAAGTCACATTAGTATACGTTAGAGGTTTCCCATCCTACGTTTGTTTGCAAATTACATCATCCACATTGTTGGAAACAACAATGCTGTGATTGATGAAGAGATCCTTACAGGGTTTTACAAGTCAGAATAGAATGTCAGCAAAACAATTTCAGAAGCTCAAGATTCACTTTAGCTGTCAAACGTTGTTGTTTCACCGCACCGATGCTATTTTCAATAGCGCAAATTGATTTTTAAATCGCTCAAGTTGTTTTTTTTAGAGGCCTTTCGCATCGTTTTGCTAATTCAAACACGAATTTTGAGATTATTTGTATACAAATCAATTATTTAGTGCATTTCTAGCGTTATATTTATCAAACATTACGTGCCGGTCTCGTAGTACAGTCGTCAACTCGTACGACTTAACAACATGCCCGTCATGGGTTCAATCCCCAAATAGACCGCGCCGCCATACGTAGGACTGACTATCCTGCTATGGGGGGGAATCAATTAGTCACTGAAAGCCAAGCCCACAAGTGGGTACAGGCAGGCCTTGACCGACATCGGTTGTTGAGCCAAAAGAAGAAGAAGAAGAAAAAACAGCCGATAAATTGCGTTGATTAGTGCTATTTGTTCTACCACCTTCTCCGGGTGAAGCGGCTGTTCAAGTCGAGTTTGCTAAAAAAATACATTGTAATCGTTTGTATAAGTTAAGGACAATGATTGAATATAACCATTGAACTGTAATATAATACATTTCGTGTTATTTATTAACAATTTGGCCGAAAAAATAAAAAACAAATAGAGGAAGGAATAGGATCCCGCTGCGCAAAGCGACGGAAGGCGTTATGGCGTTCTGAGAATTTTATCATGCCTTCCTTTTCTCTCCAACGGCAAATTTGTCAAGCAGCTCGTCGAGCTACCCGTCCCTGGCTCCGCCTCGTACCCCTCGCCTGAGCGCGCTGTCGAAGGTTTGAATGTGTTGGTGCGTCAGACGGCCAATCGCTGTCAGCCGTCGTCCGTGCTTTTTCCCTCCATAGCGCTATCTCTTTCTCGCTCATGAGTTGCTGTGGCGCTCAAAAAACCGTTTATACACATTGCGGCGATGAAGTTGCATTGTTACAAATCAAACCAAAAAAGCGCAATAAGTTCAATTGCTGCAATGTAAAAATGACTAAGGAATCGCTAGTTTACGCTGGAGGGTTTGCTGTGCAACGCGCTGAACCCTAATTCACTCTAATACGTTCAGTCCGGCGCTGATTTTCAACAACTTTTCTATCCGCCGGCATTTAGAACGCAAGCTGATTGTGAAACATTGGCATATTGGAAAGCTCACTTGCAGTCCCTGGGGCATGTCATCGTGCTGAACGTGTTAAGCAATAAGCATAACTTTGTTACCTTAACCTTTTGCTTTCGTATGCTGTAACTTACACAGATATGCTGAGCCATCTGCGCGTGGGTGTGAGCGTGCGTGTGTGTGCAACACTTTCGCCAAATGTGTTTTCTTCCAGAATGTTATGATCCATCGGTCAAAGAAAGCAAGGTGTTCATGAAAGGCGGAAAGACGAATTGAGGACCCTGTCAATGGTAACTGATGACCGGGAGCAGGGGGTACTGGCACACAGCTGTTGGAAGATTGAACAGTATACTTAAATTGCCAGCGGGGAAGGAGGGGGATGGTGATGGGATCCCTAAAATCATCTTTCCGGGGGCCTTTGTCGCTAATACTTGTAAACATACGGCATATCAAAGACTAGAGATCATCGGTGACCGCCTAGTCCGCCTACTGTTAGATCCACCGCTGGTTCATGACGGTGTTTTTTTATGGTGGAGGTGCATCCTTCCCCCTGCCTGCTGCGTATGCACCGGGCAGGAGACAGTGTGGCAGTATGCAAGTTGCACACTGGATAGGAACGGGCCCGCGGCACCGCCATCATTCCGCACATCTGCATGCCCGTCGTGGGTTCTAATCGCGTATGAACCGTCCGCCGTAGCAAGGGGTTAGTCACCGGCTCCGGCTACGTGGTACTCAAGTCCTGAAAAGGCCGGCATGATCGCGTTGGCTATTACGCCAATAATAATAAAAAGAACTTAGCATAGCAGTCCACACCCGGGAAAGAGTTTGTCTTGACTTTGTTGCTGCCGGGCTACCACTGTGACGCGACAAATGCACGGAATGCACTCGACCAAAACATGAACCTACCGATCCGAACCCATTCCAAGGCAGTGCCGGTCAATCGGCGTCATGATAACTACTCCAAACCAACAAGCCACCAGAGTCTGGACGGACAGGTGCAGCACCATACGCGCACCGTAAAAAACAAATCCAGAATCCTCTTTTGTAGGGATTCAATTCAAAATGTTGTTTCCACTTGCGTCCGCTAGCTGAATTAGAAATAAATGTGCAACAAATCACACGCACGTTTGCTTAAATCATGTGTCTTTTTAATACCCCCAACAGCAGAGCCGATCGCAAAGATGCCAATGCCAATGGTTGTGTTGTCTCTCAGGTAGCGAGATCGAAAATGCATGGACTTTGTAGCCGCAGCGGATGAAAATGTACGCATCAGAATCAAATAGTTTTGGGGTTTCCAAACGCACGCACACACACACACACAGACAGGCGTGCGCGCGCACGCGATAAGGCCCTACGAACGCGCGCACGCGAGAACGCACCTACGAAAGCGCGCACGCAAGCACGCACCCCCCACCAAACCCCCCCTCCCCTTCCGCTATCATCAGCTATCTGTTAGCGCATCATCATCCAAAGCGCCGGGCGGGGTGGGGGATCGCGGCATGATAAAGTGAATGGTCACTTTCCCCGCGATGTGTGCGTGTGTGTGTGTGTGTCGAGACACAAAAACTCGAGAAAGATTTCGGCACATTAAAAAAAAAATTATTGCCACTATACATCGTGGTACATGATGCTTAGAAGGTCGTTGAAGCATCAAACATGTAGGCTTCTTCACCCTCGATTGTCACGGGCATCGAATGGTCTCATCAGCAGCGGCACGAAATAAAATAAACCATCAATACACCGATAACACTTTGAATCCCAATCCAGCTTCTCCCACAGCGTCTCAAGGTCACACACAAATTAATAAATGCTAACACCCACCAATAACAATACACAGTGGCGCGTTAAACGGTGGGCGAACTGGGCGGCCGCCAGGGGCCCCGGCGATCTAGGGGGCCCCGTCATTGAGGATGTTCGATTTCGTATCGATTCTACCCCCCCCCCCCTCCTTCTGGATGGGACTTTTACCATCTATTTCAAAAAAACTTATTTTTATTTTATTAATTTTTCCCATCGCTTCACTCACTGTATTTTGTCGAGGTCCCCGAACTGCAGAAAACCGGGGCCCCATACTACGCAAAGTAGCACATAAAATGTTCTAAGAAATCTGCCAATACTTGCATCCAAGTCGCAAGCGAATTGCTATACGCTGCGCCACGCGCACACAGCTCAATACCTCATCATCGTTGGAGCAAAGTATTGGACAGAGCGAGAAACCGTCAATGTTTGCTGGTGTGGATGGCCTGTGCACGAGACATCCAAACCCAAAACCACGCAGAGCAACTTGCTGCTAAAATGGAATGCACAGAACGCTGCGCTTAACTTCCACCGAAAACCCGTTACACAACACAAGCATACAACACACCCAGACTAAAATTTAAAGGCCCCGAAACACAATATAAATACACCGGCTCGTAGTCGGTAAAATTAACAGGAAAAATTGACTAACATATTGTAACTAGTGTTGGGCATTGTGCGCGAGTGCGCACTGTGCGCACAGCACACCTCATTGTGCGCACTGCACAGCACACTTTGTACTGTGCGAGCACACTCCGCACGGTGCGCGCACTTTTCGCACAGTGCGTGCGCACTCCGCACTTGAAACACTTCGCACAGTGCGGGCACTTTTCGCACACTCCGCATAGTGCGCACACTTTACGCACAGTGCAAGCACTGTCCGGACGTTTCGCACACTTCGCACAGTGCGAGCATACTTCGCACAGTGCAAGCATATTTTGCAAATATCGTGCAGTGCTTCACTTTGTTCTGTGCGAGCACAATACAACGCATTGGGTAGAGCGAGAAACATAATTCATTGCCAGTGTGGCATGTTTTAATGCAAAAATTACAATTTTCACTCGGAGCCCTAGTCAAATTTTGTAATTAACTAAAGAGAAGGGGACATGGGACAGGGCGGGAGGGGGGAGCGATGGGCATGTGTGTGGTATGAATGTGTGCAAGCGATTTATGGACCTTTGATTCGCCCCGACTTGAACTCGTTACTTCAACAGATCGGAGTCGCTAATGCTAACTGATGCTAATGTTAAAAGGCGGTTTGTCAAAATATGCTCAGTACTACACCACCTGACTTTCTATAACATAGTACGAAGTGTGCTCGCACAGAACAAAGTGAAGCACTGCACGATATTTGCAAAATATGCTCGCACTGTGCGAAGTGTGCGAAACGTCCGGACTGTGCTTGCACTGTGCGTAAAGTGTGCGCACTATGCGGAGTGTGCTAGCACAGCATGAAGTGTGCTCGCACTGTGCGAAAAGTGCGCGCACTGTGCGGAGTGTGCGAAAAGTGCCCGCACTGTGCGAAGTGTGCGTAAAGTGCGGAGTGCGCTCGCACTGTGCGAGCGCATGTGCACCGCACACTGAGATGTGCGTGCGTGTACGCACAGCACACTCAATTGTGCTATTTTACCCAACACTAACTAACATCAAGCAAGCAACGGTGCTCCAGTGGGTAGAGGTTTCATTCGAGAAACGATTCCATCGATATCGATGTGTGCGCTTTTCAATTTGGCTTGGATGAAACGTGCCTGAGCTTGTCTGGGGCCCCTATACTTTTTGCAGATGGTGCCGAAAACAGACAGCTGTTTTCACGCGAAAAATGGTATTCACATCTCAAGCCTGAGATCGTGGAGCGTGTCTGCTTTTAACGCAAAACCTTAAATTTTCACGCAGGGCCCTTCTCAACTTTTGTGGTCAACTGACTAAAGGGGAAATCGGCACGGGGTGGTATTCATATGTCCAAAGGGGATCTGGGCCATGTTAATATTAAAATGTTTTGTCACTATTTACATACAACTTTTTGCGTGAAGACAAAGTAAACAACCGTTACAGCTATACTGAAGCCAAAACTCAAAGGTGGTTTACGGGGCCCCAACGATTATGTGGACTCTTCGATGAAGGGGTCCTGTCGGTAAGGGCCCCTGTCGGTAAGGAGGCCCCGTCGGTAAGGGCCCCCGTCGGTAAGGAGGCCCCGTCAATAAGGGCCCCGTCAATAACAGGCCCCGTCAATAACAGGCCCCGTCAATAAGAGCCCCGTCAATAAGGGGCTCCGTCCATTTGGTGTCTTGGTGTGGATGGTCGGTGCACGAGCTCACCGAAAAACGCAGAGACACTTGCTGCTAAAATCCAATCCACAGAACACAGAACATCACTCTACGTATAACCACCAAAGAAATGCCGTTATAACAGACACAAGCACACATCATACACAGACAAAAATTTAAAGGCCCCTACACAACATTTCAATACACCGGCTCGTAGCCGGAGAAATTAGCAGGTAAAAATGACACCAAGCACGCGTCGCTTTAAAAAGCTTAGGAAGGTCGTTTGGTCAACGGTGATTCAGTGGGTAGAGGTTTCATTCGAGAAACGATTAAATCGATGTCATTGTGTGCGCTCTTGGCTGGGATGAACCGTCCTGTTCTTGTATATGGGGCCCCTGCTACCGTTTTGCGATTGTGTGCCGAAAGCAGACAGCTGTTTCACACGAAAAATGGTATTCACATTCCTGGCCTGGGATAGTGGATTGTGTGTGTCTTTTAATGCAAAAACTAAAATTTTCATTCTTGGCCCTAATCGAACACATCGAGTTTGTAACCGAAGAGAAGGGGAAATGGGAAAGGTTTCAGTTAGAAGGAAGGGGGGAATAGTATAAAAATAATCAACGAACCTATGGACCATGTTCATTTAAACATGGTTTTTATCGACTATTTCAATTTTTGCGAACACAACAAGACCAAAAACCGTTGCAGCTGCATCCCCTACTAGCAAAGAGAATGTAAAAGTGTGCGTCTTTCAGGCGAGGGGCATGTAGAAGCAGTGGGAGACGGCTGGAAATACGCGGAATTGCTCGGAGGCGAGAGCGTGTTTTGGTTTCTACACAGTTTTTGCACTCACACAACTACACATGTGTGAATGTGTGCGTTCACTTTCAGCCTGCGCGCTCAGTTTGGTGTGCTCGTCGTTGCATGTGCGTTCCTCCGTCCCGCTTTTACAACTTTTGATCGCAGTACCCCGAGCTTTCTCACTCTAACTTCTTCTTCTTCTTCTTTGGCTCAACAACCGATGTCGGTCAAGGCCTGCCTGTACCCACTTGTGGGCTTGGTTTTCAGTGACTAATTGATTCCCCCCATAGCAGGATAGTCAGTCCTACGTATGGCGGCGCGGTCTAATTGGGGATTGAACCCATGACGGGCATGTTGTTAAGTCGCACGAGTTGACGACTGTACTACGAGACCGGCTTCTCACTCTAACTTACGTGAATAAATTTTCAGCGACGCAGACAAGTTGACACTTCGAAAATTTTCTATCTTTAATCCACTAGCGTCTGCGTGAAACAAGTGTTTTCAATAGTGTTTATTTTAGCATTCGATATTTAAAGTTTTGCTAGTTATACAATGCTTTGTGAAATATGTGAAATGCTTTAAGGAGTGTGCAACAACGTTTTAAGAAAGTGCAGTGTTTGTGAACAAAGGTAAAAAAAAGTAACGTGAGTGTTTGTTTGTTACTTGTAGTACATTACATATTGTTTGTTGTTGTTGTTAAAAACGTGTTATTTGTACCCTTCTGGTACCTGGTTTGTCGTATCATATAAAAACTCTGCTACACGAATAAGGGTACGATTTTTATTTTTCCTTAGTTATATATTTTTACCTAACAAAGTATCGGTTATTATCCTTACCTTGTCATAAAAAATACCTGTCAAAGTATCGGTATATCGATTGTTTTACCTTTTATCGTCAATTGTATTCGGGCAGTCACTTCATTAGAAGTTTAACATTCGTATTCCCTTTAAACATGCAGTCAAATTGTAATAAGTCAGACTGAAGATATATTTTGCGAGCTTACGAATACTGTATTTTGCCTGGATTTTAACTATGGAGAATCGTGAAATTGATAACCGTGAAACTGAGAACAGTGAAAATAGTAAAAATCGTGATTCTGAAAAAAGGAAGCGTGGAACATGTTCGGAAAACAGGATGGGTGAAAAAGGTTCAGATAAAATAATGCGCGAAACGGGTTCGATGTATAAAATAATCAAAAATATGAACAAGCGATACGAAGCAGAAACGTTTGACGATAGTAGCAGCAGTAGATCCGATGACCTACAGAGCCAAAATATGGCATCGCCGGATGCAGAGATCCCTAGTGTTTCAAATATTCCGTCAACAAGTGACCAAGAATGTATCAGCTACCCAGTTGAAGAGCAGATCGTTGAAGAAGAATACATTGGTGATTGGATAATTTTCGACGAGTGTGACAATATAGAAAGTTATGAAAATATAGACGACACCGAAAACATAGAAGAGATAGGCTCCGATAGTGCACAGCAAACCGTACCAACTAACAGTGAGGCGATGGCGGAACGACTCAGAATTTGGGCTTTGAAAACGTATCAGACGCATACGGCTCTCAACGGACTGTCAGAAATATTACGCGATACAACCAGTTATAAGCTGCCCAAAGATGCACGAACACTGCTTAGAACAAAGCAATGTGGACGAGAAATAAAGCAAATAGCAGGAGGAGAATTTTGGTATCCAGGAATAAAAGCAGCTCTTGTGAAACAATTTGGTAATATTCAACCAAGAGTCAACAAATTTTCATTAAACTTCTCCATCGATGGACTGCCATTACACAAAAGTTCTCGTAAGCAGTTTTGGCCAATATTAATGAGCATTGAAGAGATGCCCGAGGTTCCAGTATTAATGGTTGGAAATTTTTTGGGAGAATCAAAACCCGCAAGCCTGAAGGAATACCTTGAACTTCTAGTAAATGAGCTCAACGAATTAATGGAGACTGGCATTGTAATAGCCAATAAGCTGATCACAGTACGCGTTTGGGCTTTCATCGCTGACTCACCTGCACGAGCTTTTATTAAAGGTAGGTTGTTTAAAATCTAGTACAAACGACAACATGTTTATTAAAAAAAAATTTTTTTTTAGGAGTAGCATACTTCAATCACAAAAATGGTTGCCAGAAATGTACCGTTGAAGGAAAATTCAACAAAACTGCAAGAGTGATGTGTTTTCCCGACATAGACGCACCGCCGAGAACGCACGAAAACTTTAGGAACTGTAACTACGGCCAACATCACAGGCAAACAACGCCACTTATTAAGCTTCGCCATTTCGATATCATCAAGAATGTTATTATTGCAGATCTGTTGCATCTGATTGACTTCGGAGTTACACGAACGTCAATAAACGGCTGGAAATCCGGCAAGTTAGGTAGTGGTCCGAAATGGAGTAAAGAAACAATTGATAGGAACAATAACATTCTTGACAAGGTGGAAATTCCTGTAGAGTTTCACCGCAAATTGCGTAGTATTGAAGATACCGGTTTTTGGAAAGCCAGTGAATTCAATATGTTTTTGAACTATGCTGGTTTCATAGTGTTGAAGGAGGTGTTAACAAAAGAACAGTATGAACATTTCATGTTATACTTTAGTGCGATAAGACTTTTCTCTTCTGATTCTTACAAAGAACATTGGCCAGCTGCACATATTATGCTTAAACAGTTTGTTGTACAGTATGGTACTATTTACGGGGAACATCGGATAACCAGTAATGTGCATAATTTATTCCATGTTTTCGAAGATGTGAACAAATTTGGACCACTTCCTAAATTTTCTTCGTATCGCTATTAAGCTAAATTACATGATGTGGGTAAAACCCTACGAAATGGACATAAGGTTTTGGTGCAAACGGCGAACAGGATATCTGAACAGATTCCAACACGCTCGTCAAGCAGTGAACATTCACCTTTTCCTTACATTGAATCTAAAAGTAATGGTGTAGTTGCACACGTTAATTCGATTATTACTCTTTATCCCAGTAAGCAATCCAATTGGTTTTTAACTCACGATGATTATATAGTTCAATATACCAGTGCAAAAATGGAAGGATCAGTTATGTACATTAGCGGCAAGGCTTTTAGTGAAATAGATGAAAGTACCACATACCACTCCTCTAGGTGGATGATAGATATGTTTGAAGCGAACATGTGCCATCTTTCCACAAATGAAATGGTATTTTTACAATCAGATATAAAATGTAAAATGGTAGCAATTAATATAAGTGATAATAGATTAATGTTTGTACCTATGCTCCATACTTTATTGTAAAAACATAAATAAATAACTATTTATAACTATTTATTGTTCAGCTAACCTTTGTTTTGATATTTAACTAGAAGGGAGATTTTTTCTGATCAGATGCCGCAATCTCAATGCCACTCTCATATACACCACCTAAAGTGGATATCACCTTGTGGTATAGAGTAAATAGACAAAGCTTATTTGTATGTATATTAAATTAGAATTAGATTAGTTTAGTGCAGGACGAATGAGGAAGCAGCGATCGGATGCGCCGATCGCTCGGCCACTTCTCTCGCAACCATTGGCCAGTTCGGATCAATAAAGCATAAAGCAATAATAAAGTAATAAAGTTAAGCTCGAACCCAAAAGCTTACACGCATTATGATATGAAAAATTAAACAGATTTTGGTTTGTTTGATAATTTTATTTCTATATGTTACCCGTATCCGTTGAATTCACTTATATAATAAAATAGTAATTGATTTAATCATAGCTCATAGCTTTAACAAATATCGCAGTTTCCATCATTAATATTCAGTCTTTCTACGGCTATTTAACTTTTCTTAGCCTATTGGAAAATAAATCATTATTGTTTAGAGAAATGTTAAATATACAGCCTTTTTTAAGATTTCGCTAACATAGTTCAAAGGCTAATATTTGTATATACATCACAGTTCGTTCAGTTTACTTCATCTTATTGTACTAATTCTCTATTGTCTAATATTTAGCTTAAATAGATTAAATGATAATATTTGTATATACATCACAGTTCGTTCAGTTGACTTCATCTTCTTGTTCTAATTCTCTATTGTCTAAAATTTAGCTTTAATGACTTGGAAAATAATATTTGTATGTACATCACAGTCCGTTCAGTTGACTTCAATTTAATGTTAATTTCGGTTAATGGTTAATTTCGCTTGCGTTTCGTTGCAGTTGTTTTAAATTCATTTAAGTTCGTTCTTGCCGGTGCATGTTTCAATTTACCTTGAATGTAGGTCTCAACATTAGCATAATCGACCTCTATGCCAAAGTGATTTGTTGCTATTGATTGAAAAACCGTAACACATTTTTAAATTCACTAAATTTGTGTTTGGGTTCTGGGTTACCTCTTCCCGACCAACTGCATGTAGCAAAAAAATTTCTGTCGAAAAGTCTATCAAGAGCTTGATGTATCCTACTATTTGCATCTTCAGCATTTATATCAGCATCTATGCGCTGAGTTGTTGCATAGAAAAAATGCTTGTCATTTAATTTGCTATCCAACTCAGCTAATTCATCAATACTTTTGATTTTTTCTATGTCAAGCGAAAGCGCGTTAAGCCGTGCATTTGCCATAGGTTTTAAGATATTGAACATATCACTAATCATTACAAACATTTGTGAATTTCTTGGCAGGCATGGCGGAAGAAAGAAATGAAACTTCTGCAGCGGGCGACATTTGCTTGTTAGAAACTGCAGCGGTATAGTGAAAAGTGGCTGGCGTTGATGAAGTTGATCGAGGCAATAGCCCAACAGACACACTTTGCGCTGATACCGATGGTCCAATTTGCCTTATGATGGTTCCTGAAGGAAGCACACATGGTGTTTTTATATACACTGAAGGCTCAGAAATCCCCCCCCCCCCCCCGAACCATGGTTCCAGAAGGAAGCCTAGCTAAGGTCGGCATTCCTACCGTAGGCTCAGAGTATGATGTTACTGTTGTAGTAGTCGTCGATGGCTGCATATGCCATGCCGTACTTGTTCCCGACGTAGGCACTGCTGCTGAACCGTGCACAGATACCGTTGGTGCAGGGAAACGGATCATTTTCCTGATGGAAACATAAATGCCCTAGGCATTCTAACCGACGAGATACTTGAAGGTACAGCAGCATACGACGAAGGCTGCAAGCCATATATTCCTCCGCTATACGTGGCTGACGTTGGTGTTTTTCCCGTCGATGCTACTACGGATGTTACAGCACCTGCCGTGGATGCTGCAATGGTCCGGATCACGGTCCCAAAAGGAAGCAAAGCTGCCGTATTCAAATTAATCGAAGGAACAACGGATGAGGCAGTAGAATTCACATTGATTGCCGACGTCGATGGCTGCATTCCGTATATGTTACCGATAGAATGCGTAGTAACAGGAGACACAACTTCAGCAACACTTGTTACGGATGATTCTCGATTAGCTCGATTCACTTTGCATCTTGGTCGGCCAGTTGGTACGCTAGATAAGGGCATAACAGTTGGTCCATGCACTATAACTGGCACAGCAGGTTCCAGCGGTTCATTTTGCGATTTCACCATATTTTGGTCACAAAACAAATGCTTTGCGGGTGTCGACATCTGTAGTAAATGAATGTTTAATTAACATATTTAACTCATTTCCTTCCTTCTAATAGTAACAAATAAAATTACTCACTTTTACTTCTTCTTACTTTCCAGGACAATATCACTGTTTTGCAAACACACAAACGATGCACGGCTGTAAAATACTACATTAGAGGTTAGTCAACATTCTTCCATGTAAACCATTAAACTAATTGTAATTTGTAATGTTTTTCACTAACTTTTGTTTCCGTTTCCAGTTCCACTATTCAAATAACTCCGACGCGTTCAACTATTTGGCCGATATGAAATTGTAAACAGAGTTTGATTTGACAGCTTTGAATAAACGCAGCAAGCTACGACACGCACACCATTGCAAGATCCGCGATGTTTCACTCACACAATGAAAGAAAACAACCTCGCGAATTCGAGAGAGCGTACCGTGTATTTTGAATGCAAACGAGAGAGCGCACTCCTCTCCCAGGGAGCGCTCCATCCGCCATTTTTAATTTCGAGCCCAAAACAACGGACTTTGGATCCGATCTAGGGCCGGGCTCCCACCGCGTGTTTCTACCTACCCCTCGCCTGAAAATTTCGTTCTCTTTGTCTGTCGGGTCTACATACAGCCATACACAGCCATAATACGAAGAACAATCTCCATTGCCTCGGCCATTTGGGGCCCCGTTGATGATCCCGTCGATTGAGGGGCCCCTTCCATTTGGTGTTGTCAACCCAATATACCCCCATTCCCCCCCCCTCCCCTCCGGGGTTTATGTGTACAATCATATTTACTATTACTACCAGACCTATTAGAAGCATATTTATTTTATTTATCAGATGCATTGAACGCTACGCACGAGTTGGATGAAGCGAAAATTCGTTACAAGAGATGCCTCACGTAAACTACATGCACATACTGTTGTGTTTCGGAACGGGACGTACATTTGACACACTTAAATAAAACGGCACACTCGGGCTCTTCATAAAACTTATACTCTATTTACAACATTTATAAAACAACGACCATCCTAGTCCGCAGCCTGATACCGAGTCGCAGCGATCGATCACCCGATCGCTGCCGAAGTCCTTCCCGGCCTTTTTGACATCACATGCTGTCAGTTACGTGACAGCATTGAGTCGCGGCTACACCTGCGCTACCTACACAACACATACGACAATAAAAGGCTCCGAACCCGATCTCACAACGGTTAGTAGCCGTAGGAATTAGCAAGAAAAATTGGCTGACACCAAGCACGCTGTTTTTATCTGTGGAGATTTCATTCAAGAATCGATTCCGATGTCGATGTGTGCGCTCTTTAATTTGGCCTGTCTCTATGTTATCACGCAAAAACTAAGAACTCGTGCCCGGCTTACTTTTGGGGCCCCAGTCAAAATTGTGGACTGGACAAAGTGATGGTGGAAAGGCAAGCTGTTGAAGGGTTTGGGTCAAATTTGGAAGGGTCGACGGAAAGGAAATACCGATATGAATGATCGCGTAAAATTTGAACTAATTAGGCTATCGGCAGCGATCGGCAAAGTCCTGCCCGCCACAATATGCAGTCAGGCCCGAGAAAATATTTGCGCGATTATAAAAGATAGGAAGATCCTATTCATTAAAAATTAACTGAACATATATTAATATGACAATTCATATCGTTGAACTCCTCCAAATTTGATCACCATAACATGGATTGTCGACCAATCAATATGGTCAAATTTGAGGAGAAATTAGAAAATAGAAACGAATAATTCCATAAAAAACTGACTGTTGATTTTACGAGAACAATGGTTACACACATGGGAGTTTTTTTTTTTTTAAGGAAATGCGCTATCAATTTGTCTGACCTGGCCTTACTTTTCCGTGGCCTCATAATAGTACTGAACGTTTGTACGTTTGTCTCGATAATTTTTCAGCTGTTAAGGTTTTTGTACCATCTTCAGATATATCCTGAAAACAATTTGCAACATGGAAGGAAGGGTACATTAAGAAGCGATATTGCGATTTTGCTTAATTGTTTGGAACTTTTTATGACTTTTACACACTCTGCTGCTGACTCTTAATTGAAGAATCTTTACAATCAATTTTAGTAATTGTAATTTAATAAAATGAATTTGAAACTTGCTTGGATGATATAATAATTTAAGAAAAACAACAATATAACCAATCACATTGTTTAATATCATAAACCAGTTATTTTGTGTATTAACTGTAATAATATAATAATGTATGTGTAAAAAAATGCATTCTCCTGGCCCTCAGCGCTCGATCATTTAGAAAGCAGCTGATTCAAAACAGTTGTCTCCAACCTGTGGTCCGCGGATCACTTGAGACAAACATACTGCAATACAGGGTATTTCCAGTTACTTTCGAATGAAAATATTGTTTTTCCCGCGTGCAAGAAGTTATCGCTCTGCCCGATTGAAAATGAAGTGGCCGTAACTCGAAGCAAAACAGTACTTCAGTATTCATTGTAAAGGTAAACACCAACGTAAAAGCGAAATATTGTTTTCATGTTATGCTCACGATGACGATTTTAAATCAAATTGTCCGTACTATGCAACACGAGCTGGAAACTGTAAAGTAGGATAGAAAATATCGTTTAGAACCATCGTTCTTGTCAATAAAAGACACACGTAACTAGCTTAGCGAAAACGACAACTTTCCGACCTTTAACTTTTTTGAGTATAAATATAACCAACTCCGATCATGACAAGTCAGATTTGTTCGGATTGTGAGGATAGGACTAAGCCCATCCATCATCTATCGACTTCTCATTTAAGGAGTTCACTTATGTTATTATTACCCAAGGTAAGCCTGCACTGCAGGAATATAATTACCCAAGGCAAGCCCTCTAAACTCCAACGTCCTAAAGGTTTTTATGATCGCCTAGACGATCAAGTGTCGAAAGTCCTCTTCGAAGCTGTATCCATAGTACCCACAATTTGAAAATACCACAAAGCCTTTCTGATATTACTGATTGTTTAGTCATTGATATCGATTAAAAATTGGCGAAAAAAAAGTATTGAAATTGGGGTTTTTATTGATGCGCAGGGTGGCAGTCTATTCTGCTCATGTTCATATCTGTTTCATAAAGTTTTATACAGATGTGAATTGTATTTTGTCGAAACAAGTTTGTTGATTTGGTATGCACTCCTGGATATCACGAAATTTCAGCAAGAACAGCAAAGTGGTGTGAAGATTTTTCTCAACCAAAACTATCCCGCAAGCCGAATACGCACCTAAAATTTTATCGGGGTGTCTGTAAGCGGTTACCAAATCAAATTTTTGTTCATCACGAGCAAGCGGGCATCGCATTATGTTTTCTTTTGAGGCTCAGGCATGTCGTTTTGACAGACCCCTTTTGACTACCCCCATATGGACATTTTGCGCATCCACCCATAAAAAGAGATTACAAGTATTACAGAATAAGATTCTAAAAATTATCATTACCGTTCCTCCATGGTATAGAACAGCTTCCATACACAGTAGGCAGAACACTGAATATATAAATGTCCATATTGAAAAGCTATACAACAATTATACAAACTAGTGCCGTAATAGTTCCAACAACTTAATACAACAGCTAGTGCTATGATTCTTAGTTAGTTATTACGTAGGATTAGATAGGTTACTTTCGGAGAGCCGATACGTTATAGGAGAGCCGGTCTCGTAGTACAGTCGTCAACTCGTACGACTTAACAACATGCCCGTCATGGGTTCAATCCCCAAATAGACCGCGCCGCCATACGTAGGACTGACTATCCTGCTATGGGGGGGAATCAATTAGTCACTGAAAGCCAAAGCCCACAAGTGGGTACAAGCAGGCCTTGACCGACATCGGTTGTTGAGCCAAAGAAGAAGAAGATAGGTTACTTTAGGCCATAGATAGTTATAGATTAGCTCTTACATAAAACTTTTCAGTGGGTTTTTGTGATAATTTTCCCACTATCACCTAAAAACCATTCCTAGAATTAGCAAAATAGCACTCCAACAATGTTATATATAACGAATATTAAAGAACAATGAGGACAGTCTAAATTGACGGACCCATTAAAAATTATAGGAAAAATGCGATACGCGCAATAATTGCATTCAATAAACAAATACTACTACTACTACTGACAGAATAAAAGGCTGCTTTTACAGTGATTTGTTTTACTGATATTCAGTGAAACGACAAAACCATGTATTATTCAATAGCTTTCAGTAAAAAATGTAACTGCAGTGTTACGAACAGAGTTGAGCGGCACTGACAGTGTAGGATGGCTAGAGCTATGCCATAGGTTTGAGAGATCGGAAGCGTGAAATATTAGCGAAGGATAATCGGCCAAAACGATAGAAAAAGGTTTGATGGAAACGGAATGGCGGTAAACCGAAAGATTATAAATAGGAGCGAATGCTATAAGAACGTTCTTTTCGGATCGAATCTCTGGGTAAATAGATTTTAATTTTGGCGCTCGCCTCAAGCTGCCTAAAATAAGTCTACGGCAGCGTCTACCATAACGCCTAGGGCCTCGGAGAGGCTTGATCCGCCACTGACAATACACAACCGCAATGCACATATATGAATCAACGAATACACCGCAACAGCCAATCAGCTGACGGCGGAAGGCACGGGCAGAGGCGCCGCAAGTACAAGTAAGGCAGGGCAGGGTGAGGGAGGGAGAAGAAGCGGACGAAAAAATGGGCGCCAATTTTTATAAATTTTTTTGACCGTTTTTTTTGCTCCGCCGCCATAAATAGTTCGTCCATTTCGTCAGCAGATGGCGCTAAACTTGCTCGACCCAGTGCAGGAATCGCAGAAGTCCAGCGCGAGGAACGGGCCAAAATTTGCACTGGCCAGCGCAGATTTTGGTGCATTTTCTGCGCTGGAAACTGCTCGAATTTGCGCAGCGGGTTGTTTATAACAGTTGTAGAACAGTTGGGCTGTCAAATCTTCCGCGCCTCCGATCGCGCCTGCTAATTCGCAGAGATACCCAACTTCGGTATTCCTGAGATTTTCGCGGTAGCGCGAACCGATTGTTTTCACTTTTTCTGGTGAATTCGTTTGAAAAAACGTGTAGGGAAAAGAGTTTTGTATTTTATTTTGCATAAACTATGTGAAATAACCAATTTGATTCGAAAATTGAGAAACATTATTTCTTCTTGGCACATTCAATCGTCACCAGACCTCGGATGGTTCCATACACGAACCGCGATTATCTCGCCTATCTGTCAGATTTTATAACAGAATTGACAGCTCAAGTCATACGCGATTTTCGCGGTACCGCGACGATCTCGATTCGTCTATTTCCAGCCTTACTTTTACCAAAAACAGTTTAAAAAAGGTCGTAAGATAGGAATCAGCTCTTTTCCAAACAAACCATAAAAAACAGAACTTTTTTAGTGCGTAATACTTTAAAAATTCATGTTCAGCCAGAAACTTATTGCACCTTCGTTTTAATTCCTAACACTTACTGTTGATGCTGTTAACTGATACGCAATAATGCAATGTTGTGAGCGATAATTATTAAGTTTTATTCGCTGTCTTGGCGATTTTAGTGTAGGACTACCCTGTATAGTAAGAACAATTGTATTAAATGAAGAAAAACTGCAATAGCACGAGGAATTAATTTTCATCCCGGCGTTTGTATGGCCGTTGCCCACTGTGCAATGGTTCTTCGGGCTTTTATTGCAGATTCGCCGATGCGGGCCACTTTGAAAGGTATGTTTATGATTTTACTATGGAAGTAATTATAGCTTCCATACCATATGTTTCACCAACTTTTCCATCCGTTTATTTGCAGCTACAATGAATTTCAATGCAAGACATGGATGCTTGAAATGCACATGTGTTGGGACAACAATTCAGGTTGGACCTAATAAAAAAAAATTATTTTAGATTCCATCGATGCACCTCCACGCACGAACGTTGGATTTAGGCAAAGAGATGACAAAGCTCATCATAAAGAATGGTGCAGTCCTTTGGAAGCCATCGATAACTTTGATATGGTCGAAGGAATGCCAGTGTCCGACAGGTTGCATTTATTGGATGAGGGAATATTTCAAAAAATACTAGTAGGGTTTTTGAACAACACTTTCGAACTATTAGGCCATATTTATCCTCGTCAGAAGGAAGTAGTATCTGCCTATATTATCAAAATTAGGCTTACTTATGAAATACCTCGTAGAATCCGGTCCCTTGATGAAATTGCGCAATGGAAAGCTACTGAATACCGTATCTTCTTCCATTATTTAAGCGTAGTTGTACAAGAAGATTTTTATCAACATGAAGGTTCATTTAACCATTTTTTGATGTTATTTTCTGCGATAACAATATTTTCTTCAAGGGCCCATCAACAATATTGGTTTCTGGCAAAAATAATGTTGGACGAATTCTTTAGACACTTTGGGAAATATTATGGACGGTCTAACATAACCAGCAATGTTCATAACCTTCAGCATGTTGCTCATGAAGGTGAAAAGCTTGGGCCTCTGGATTTATATTCCGCATACGATCATGAAAATAATTTAAGATTTATTAAGCACTAATATTAAGTACTAATAGACGTAAAATCAGGCACTAATATAGTTGAACAAGTAGCTGGTCGTCTAACCGAACGCAGTCACGTAGTAAAAGCCAAAAACATCGCGAAGCTTATATACCCGAGACTTAGACCAAACGGCCGTTTCTTTATTACCGAGGATTTTTCCCTTCACACACAGTTCCAGAACCAATGGTTTTTAACTGAAGAAAGAAATATTATTAAATTTGTAAAAGCAAAGAAAGATGCTTGTGATTCCTTTATAATTGTGGGCGATTTAATCGAATCATGTGTTCGATTTAATCGATCATCGAAACTTTTTAATGTAGTGTCTGATGAGGACAATGTGATAACAGATATACATTTATCATCGACTGAAATTTGTATCTACAAAGTTAAGCTTAATGTTCCTACAATAAGGGTAGAGGTCCCCTATACATCTGTGCTATGTAAGCTTGTTCCAATTTTTAAACCATCGCGGTCTTTATTGCAAATGCCTGTAAGGACAACACCCCAGCCAAATGCAATAGCTTTATTTCCTTTGTTACACACGTTTAGGAACGCATAATATGTAAAATAGTTTATTAAAAATTATTCAACAAAAACAAGCCGTTTATTTACTAATAACGATTTACTAATCGTGATTTTAACTTTAATAAATGACATGATTTTTATTAATTTAAAATTTCAGTTAAATAAATAACTTTGGTTTTTGCGGCACCGCATCGAACTCAAAATAGAAAAGAGCTTATGGCTACCAACTGTAAAAGTAAACGAACGAACATGTTTTAATAGTTCACGTATATTTAACTAAACATTATTTATAGAGCCCAGGTCTATTCCATCTCTTATAAAACTAATATGTTCCTAACAAAGTAATAGTCAACAATACTAAAATAACTTTACTAGTTCGTTTGTTTTCTTGTTTCGCTTGTGCGCTTTATGCACTACGCTTTTAGTTATTCCTCTTGTTAAGCTTGCACTTTTTGCATTACTAATTTTGTTTTTTAAGAATTGCTCGACATCTTTTTCTGTTGTCTGGGCACCTCCTACCCGTTTGAAGACATTCAGAATGTTTCGGTATGCCACTAACGCTACCTTTTCCAAGCCATTTCGCGAAACACCTCTCCAATTGCACTGAACCACAAACTGACGACAAAACACATTGTAAAATGATTCGTGAATCCTTTGAAATTTATCTGTTGATTGCATTTGTGCATTTAACCAGTTTTCTAACGCTTCTGCATTAGATGTTAATGAAAGACTGGACTCTAAACTGTCCAGTTGTTGCTTGTTGGTAACGACCGCAGGATGAAACATCGGTCGCTTGACAGTGCTTTCTGTTTCCAGGTTAATTTCGTTGCTTCTTTCGTGAAATGCATTCGTATTTACAATATCCTTTATTGCAACAGAAATGCCAGCCACCACCGTGGTCATTCGTGCCGTTTGCACAAGATTTGCTTGTGTAGCAGATTTGATAAGCTGCAACTCCTGCAAAATGTTTTCTCCAGGATTGTTCGCCATTTTGTTGTTGACTGTAACATTACCAAAATATTAAATGGAAATACTTTAACAATTTGTGGTAACTACTTACTTTTGTGAACTAAATTATCGTTGAACTAAGCGTATTGTAATCGTAAAATTTAAGCAGTCCACAATCTGTTTCGGCGTACATAAACAAGTGCATTCACGTTTGAATCTTCAAGATTGAATGGAAAAGGTTTTGCATGAAAAACAGTCAACCTTGAGTCATATACAGGCTACAAATAATTCAAGTGAATATTTTCTTAGAGATTGTTAAATTATTTCGCCGTAAAGTTATAATTTAGAACTGTGGAAAAAGCGACTTACTCGACTTAAGTATGCAAAGAAAACGGCTTAAAATGCTTCGACTCGGCTTCTTTAATGGAAGTACTCAAAATTCAATGAATAGAAAAACTGCGTTGATCTCGCTTTATTTGCCTTAATCCGGCTTAGTTTTTTCTTTATTCAATTTAGGGGTACTGGTCGTGCGATTAAAAAAAATCCGTGTCTCTTTCCTTTGCTTATTTTGTCGCTACTGCCGCTACTTTTATTCGTGTCGTGGCGGCCCTCTAGCGTTCGGTTCTGTGGTCCGTCACAGGCGTCCGTCTAGCGCTTGGTTCCATCCGTCTTGTCGGGCGGCTTGTGATGGTTGTCTGGCTGTCAAGGCTGTTTTGACAACACTCCCCCCCAGTACACAAAACGTGGTACACGTTGTTTACAATCAGAAAGTAAAAACAGCTTTGTGTCGCGGTGCGTTCGATTAGATTGCTTATTCACTAACCGCTATCCGAGGTTCCTTTAGGTTTACGCACATCTAACACCGCTATTTTCACCGAAGGGCGTTCGAATATACCGTGCATTGTTTGCACTGTCACTGACCGCACCTGTCCGTCTGTTGCTTTTCGCACTCCGATGATTCGTCCCTTTGGCCAGCTGTTGCGGGGGAGTTGCTCGTCGGCGATAACGACTATGTCGTCGATTTCCAAAGGTTTGGTGGGTTGGTTCCATTTCGGCCGTTGGGTAATCTGTGGAAGATAATCATGAACCCACCTTTTCCAGAATATATCTGTAATTTGCTGAGATCCATGATCTGATACCATTGCTGGAGCCCACCAGGAAGTGGTTTGGTGTCAGCACCGGAGATTCGTCGTCATCCAGTGGGACTGCTGTTAACGGCCGTGAATTCACTACATTTTCGATTTCGGTAAGAGCGTTTGCAAGGGTTTCATGACTTGGTCTCTTCTCTTTTAGAGCTACTATAAGGTTCTTTTTCACGCTTTGTATCAGCCGCTCCCATGCGCCGCCCATGTGTGGTGCGGATGGTGTATTGAAGATCCATGTAATACCTGGGGTATTTAATCCTTGTTCGATACCCGCATAGTCTGGTTTGTCCTTATGCTCGTGTACGATCTTGCTGGCTCCTTGGAAATTCGTGCCTCGATCGCTATAGATAGCGACTGGTGTTCCTCTTCTGGCCCAGATGTTTCGAATGGCCATTATACATGAGTCAGTAGAAAGTGACGCCGCTAGTTCTACGTGGATTGCTCGCGTAGTGAGGCAGGTAGCTAGAACCCCCCAACGTTTTTCGACCCGTCTGCCGACCGTTACGAGTATCGGTCCGAAGTAGTCGATACCCATATGAGTGAAAGGGCGAGTGTATCCAGCGAGTCGAGCCTTGGGTAGCGATGCCATCATAGGTTCCAGGGGTTTTGCGTTTTGATTTTTGCATGCTTGGCATTGGGCGCGCACACTGCGATACAGTGCCTTTAGCTTGGGAATCCTGAAGCGCTGGCGTATCTCGTTTAGTGCTGTTTCATGGCACTGGTGATTGTATCGTTCGTGGTAGTGTAGTAGGAGGAGATTAGTGATTGGACTTCGCTTGGGGAGAATTATTGGATTTTCTGCATCATAGTTTGTGAATTCACAGGTCTGAATTCTGCTGCGTGATCTAAGCATTCCCTGTTCGTCCATGAATGGATTCATCGTTGAAATGCTACTCTCCTTTAACTCTACTGTGGGTTTACCACCTTGTGCGTGTTGGTTTTTAAAGAGAGACAGTTCCTTTTGGAATTCGGTTTGTTGTGCGTGTCTGAAACAGTGTCGCTCCGCTTTTTCCAGTTCCTCTCCGGATAGCGTGTCTAATTGCATCGGCCTTTTTTCTATCTTTCTTTTTAGATTCCGGATGAATCGACACACAAAGGCTACGTGTCGTACTAGAGGTGACCACTTTGAGAATCGTTTGGCATCTATTACTTCTCCTGGATCTGTGCTGTGTAGGAGAAAATGTGCGCGTAGTTCTGTGGCTGTTTTCGTTGGAGGTGGCGTCGATGGCCAGTCCGTCTTCGTCTTTTTTAGGAACGGTGGTCCATTGAACCATCTGCTGGACGATTCGAGCGCATCCTTCGTCCATTTCGTGCCATCATCGGCGACGTTGTCCTTGGATGGTACCCATCTCCACTCGGAAATATCTGAGGATTGTAGGATTTCGCTAACTCGAAACGCTACAAATTGGTGGTATTTCCTATGATCGGATGATAACCAGTTGAGTACGTCCTCGGAGTCGGTCCAGAACATCCTCCTGTGGATAGTAAAGCTCACAGACCTTTGTACTGTCTCGGCAAGTCGAACGCCAATTACAGCTGCCTGCAGTTCCGACTTAGGGATTGATAGGCGCTTATTTTGTCGCTACTGCCTTCGTGTCTTTTTTATTCGTGTCGTGGCGGCCCTCTAGCGTTCGGTTCTGTGGTCCGTCGCAGGCGGCCGTCTAGCGCTTGGTTCCATCCGTCTTGTCGGGCGGCTTGTGATGGTTGTCTGGTTGTCAAGGCTGTTTTGACAACAAGATCATATATTTATTTCTGATTTAAATATAATTTAAAATAATGACGACAATGCCCCTTTTCAAATAGTTTTAGGCTTTAAAAAGAAATATAACACACATACACCATCAATAATATTGACATTATGGCTGCTGTCACAATCATTGACCGACCTGTCTCAATGCAATGTTAGCGCGTTTGACAGTTCCATCATTGTTGGTGTTTGCAGCAGCCATGGCGAGCAAAGGAATTCTGTTTGCCAAAAAAGTTGTTTTTACAAGGCAAAATAGCTAGTTCATGTAAGTTTAATTGTAATATAATGTCCCATTCAGTATTTTTTAACAGGTGTGTCGCAAATTTTAAGCTTGATGTGAATAACAAGACGGAAAAAGGATCCTCGAAATTGCTCAACATCTAGCAATCAACAGCACCATGGTATGTTGGAAAATGTCTTTCCCGATTGTGTTTATTTCCTAATTTGTTTGGGTTATTTATTCTAGCTTCACTGCATTACCAATAAATGCATTTATTCTACGCTGTGCCATTCAACTATGGTGTAAAATATTTCATGAACACACGCAGGAAATCCTCACACGAAGAAGTGCCGGTACAGAAGGAAAAAGGCCCCCGAAAAAGTGATAAATCAGTCGATGAAGTGAAGATTATTATTATAATGCGTTGTAAATTGCTTATTGTTACGTTAAATGTTAAAATATATCCCTTTTTTGAAACGATGGAGTGTTTCATTCTGCATTTGGGGCTAGGAGCGGGTGCTCCGGGGTAGGAAACGAACGAAAAGCGGGGAAAGGGGGGCTGGGCACTCAGAGACACTCAAAATCACTCATCGTCACTCAAAATCATGTCGCGCGCTTGCTTAACCGCCGTCTTCCTTCCCAACCAACATTGTCACGTTGCAAGCGGTTTTTTTTGTATAGAAAAAGTGTTCTCTATAGCGCGGTCAAATCGTTCTCGATAGCAGAACTATCCCAACCAACATTATCGCGCGACATTTTAAAATTTTGTATGAGAAAAAACGGGCTCAAAACGTTCTCAAATCGTGCTCATTAGCAGCACTAAAGAGCACGTCTCTGCAACGGTGCGACAGCGTGTATCATACATGTGGTTTCTGTATGCTACATTATTGTTCAATTTCTTTCATTCTCTCCTTTTTCCCAAAACAAACACAGACTCTCTTTCATTTTCCCATTCCACACATTCGCTCTTTATTTTACCTCTTTACCTCTACTCACACATACACTTTTCAATACTCACATTTCACACTGCCGAAAACCCGTTGCGGGACACACACGTACCCGTCTTGCCTGCCTTCTCTCCTCGTTCTTCCTTTCATCCAGCGTTGGCTTCGTCGAATGGTGTGCACGCGTTAAAAATTCTTCCTGCTTGCCTCCCCCTCGCTGTTCCCAGATGCTGCGCTAGCGTGCTGGATAATCGTCCCTACCTTCCTGCCGCCTCTCCTCTACCAGGCGCTAGCACGTTGAAGGATCGTTCCTGCCTTCCTGCCGCTTCTCCTTCGTCCGGCGCTAACGCGTTGAATGGTCGTTCCTACCTCTCCTGTCCTTTTGTTTTTGGCACTGCTGGTGAAAGAGGGAAATATTATCTATTTTGAAAACCGCTGTTCCATTTAACGCGAAGCATAATACTTACCAACCAATTGATTATTTCTATCGTGGTCCGTGCTCACTTCCGTTTGTGCGTGTGTTACGATTTGCTATAGAAAACGAAATTGATTTGATATCACCAATTATTAATACCATTCAATTTGATACAGATTGATATAATCCTTTATTAAAAGCTGTACTTACCAAATAGTTTTTTTTCCGTACTGGTTTCACGAGAGAAAAAACGAGCACGCATCGACGCGTCCTTCTTCTTACAAACTTGATTTTACACTACCACTTTTTCATATGAACGCGAAGCAGCGCCTTCCTCTGGTGGCTATACAGGTATTCCCCGATATACGCCATACACGATATACGCGATTTCGCTATAAGCTTTTTTTCTAAATTTTAAAGTTTTTTGAGCAAATTGTACTAATTTGACACATCGAATATCAAATTCAAAATAAATTCCCTTTTGGTCGAATATTAAAAACCATTTCAAAATGTGTACAATTGTAATATTCAGTTGAAATCATATCAAATAACTAATTTAGCGGCTAAAACCTACCACTTCATGCAAAATTATATGAAAATTAGCTATAATTTGACTGAAAACTCGACATTTGCTAATATTCGAGATACGCTAATGCCTCCGGTCCGCATTAATAGCGTATATCGGGGAGTACCTGTACAATGATACAAAGAGCGGACGAGAGAAGATCGCTTGCGTGAACGCTTGGTGTAGCAAGCGAAATTGGACAAGTCCCAGAAAAGCGAGACACAAGAGTTTCTCTCGAACGATGGAAAGAGAAGAGCCATATGAAACATGAGGATGGTTGATGTGACACAGCCAAGTTGCGAGCAAAGAGTGACCAACACCCAGAAGAGCAAGACAGAATGAAAATTTTTCTGAATGTTAGAAAGAGAAAAATGATAGATACACATAAAAATCGCGCGATAATGCCGGTTGGGATACAGAAGGTTTTTGAAATCGTGCGACAGCGTGTATCATACATTTGGTTTATGTATGCTACATCCCTTCTCAATTTCTTTCATTCTCTCCATTCTCCCTACAAAGACTCTTACTCTCTTTTGTCCATTCTGCACATGCTTACGCTCTTTATTTTACCTTCTTACTCGCACATACATATTTACATACTCACACAATTCACACTGCCTAAAACCGGTGCGGGATACACACGTACCCGTCTTGCCTGCCTTCTCTCCTCGTTCTTCCTTTCCTCCAGCTTTGCCTTCGTCGAATGGTGTGTACGCGTCCTGCTTGCTTCCCTCTTGCTGCTCCCACGTGCTGCACTAGCGAGCTGGATGTTCGTCTCTACCTTCCTGCCGCTTCTCCGCTACCAGGCGCTAGCACGTTGGAGGATCGGATCGTTCCTGCCTTCTTTCCTCTCCTGTTCTGTTTTCGGCACTCCTAGGGATAGAAGGAAATATTAACTATTTTGCCAACAGCTGTTCAATTTAACCTCAAGCACAATACTTACCAACCAATTGAATATTGCTTCTGTTGTGGTCCGTGCTCACTTCCGTTCGTGCGTGTGTTACGATTTCTTTAAAAAAAACGAAATTGATTTTATATCACAATTATCAATACAATTCAGTTTGATAAAGATTAATATAACCCTTTATTAAAAACTGTACTTACCAAAAAGTTTTTCCGTACTGGTTTTACGAGAGAAAAAACGGACACACACCGACGCGTCCTACCGCTTGCAAACTTGATTTCACACTACCACATTTTCATGTGAACGCGAAGCAGCGCCTTCCTCGTGTGGCTATACAGGTATTCCCCGATATACGCCATACTCGATATACACGATTTCGCTATACGCTTTTTTCTAAATTTGACGGTTCTTTGAACAAGTAGTACTAATTTTAGAAATCGAATGTCAAATGCAAAATAAATTCCCTTTTGGTTGAATATTAAAAACCATTTCAAATGGTATAAAATTGAAAAATTCAGTTGAAATTAGATCAAATAACTAATTTAGTGGCTAAAACCTACCACTTCATGCAAAGTTATACGGATATTAGTTATAATTTGACTGAAAACCTCGAAATTCGACTTTCGCTATTGAATATTCGAGATACGCTATTGCCTCCGGTACGCATTGATAGCGTATATTGGGGAGTACCTGTACAATGATACAAAGAGCGGGCGAGAGGAGAACGCTTGCGTGAACGATTGGTGTAGCAAGCGAATTTGGACAAGTCCCAGAAAAGCGAGACGCAAGAGTTTCTCTCCAACGATGGAAAGGGATGAGCTAAATGAAACATGCGAATCGTTGATGCGACACAGCCAAGTCGCAAGCAAATACAGACCAACACCCAGAAGAGCGAGGCAGAATGAAAATTTTTGTGAATGTTAGAATGAGAAAAATGATAGATACACATAAAAATCGCGCGATAATGCTGGTTGGGTTTAAGCAATCGTCCCAACCAGCATTATCGCGCGATTTTTATGTGTATCTATCATTTTTCTCATTCTAACATTCACAAAATTTTTCATTCTGCCTCGCTCTTCTGGGTGTTGGTCTGTATTTGCTTGCGACTTGGCCGTGTCGCATCAACGATTCGCATGTTTCATTTAGCTCATCCCTTTCCATCGTTGGAGAGAAACTCTTGCGTCTCGCTTTTCTGGGACTTGTCCAAATTCGCTTGCTACACCAATCGTTCACGCAAGCGTTCTCCTCTCGCCCGCTCTTTGTATCATTGTACAGGTACTCCCCGATATACGCTATCAATGCGTACCGGAGGCAATAGAGTATCTCGAATATTCAATAGCGAAAGTCGAATTTCGAGGTTTTCAGTCAAATTATAACTAATATCCGTATAACTTTGCATGAAGTGGTAGGTTTTAGCCACTAAATTAGTTATTTGATCTAATTTCAACTGATTTTTTCAATTTTATACCATTTGAAATGGTTTTTATTATTCAACCAAAAGGGAATTTATTTTGCATTTGACATTCGATTTCTAAAATTAGTACTACTTGTTCAAAGAACCGTCAAATTTAGAAAAAAAGCGTATAGCGAAATCGTGTATATCGAGTATGGCGTATATCGGGGAATACCTGTATAGCCACACGAGGAAGGAGCTGCTTCGCGTTCACATGAAAATGTGATAGTGTGAAATCAAGTTTGCAAGCAGTAGGACGCGTCGGTGTGTGTCCGTTTTTTCTCTCGTGAAACCATTACGGAAAAACTATTTGGTAAGTACAGTTTTTAATAAAGGGTTATATCAATCTTTATCAAACTGAATTGTATTGATAATTGTGATATAAAATCAATTTCGTTTTTTTTTAAGAAATCGTAACACACGCACGAACGGAAGTGAGCACGGACCACAACAGAAGCAATATTCAATTGGTTGGTAAGTATTGTGCTTGACGTTAAATTGAACAGCTGTTGGCAAAATAGTTAATATTTCCTTCTATCCCTAGGAGTGCCGAAAACAGAACAGGAGAGGAAAGAAGGCAGGAACGATCCGATCCTCCAACGTGCTAGCGCCTGGTAGAGGAGAAGCGGCAGGAAGGTAGAGACGAACATCCAGCGCGCTAGCGCAGCATGTGGGAGCAGTGAGAGGGAGGCAAGCAGGAAGAATTTTTAACGTGTGGACACAATTCGACGAAGACAACGCTGGATTATAGGAAGAACGAGGAGAGAAGGCAGGCAAGACGGGTACGTGTGTATCCCGCACCGGTTTTCGGCAGTGTGAATTGTGTGAGTATTGAAAAGTGTATGTGTGAGTAGAGGTAAAGAGGTGAAATAAAGAGCGAATGTGTGGAATGGAAAAATTAGAGAGAGTCTGTGTTTGTTTTGGGAGAGAGGAGAGAATGAAAGAAATTGAACAATAATGTAGCATACAGAAACTACATGTATGATACACGCTGTCGCACCGTTGCAGAAACGTGCTCTTTAGTGCTGCTAATGAGCACGATTTGAGAACGTTTTGAGCCCGTTTTTTCTCATACAAAATTGGAAATTGTCGCGCGATAATGCCGGTTGGGGTTAAGCAACCCGCTTGGCAAAATGTCGCGCGACATGCATCCTTGAAATCGATGCTTGTTAACATTTTATTTCAAGCATCGTGAATGTCCCAGCGTGAGCGCTGAGCGCACCTCCCCTCATTCTCAATGCCGCGTTTTTGGTTAATCCTCGCTCCCACCCTTTCTTTCCTTCTCCTCAACGAACCCACCATTCCCGCGAGCGTAGGCCGACCAAAAAATTCCAGGGAATTCGGACAGTAAGTGTGCAGTTTTTATTCACAGTATTGTTTGGCAAAATATCAATTATTGATGGCGCGTACTGGCGATCAAATCGTTGGCTGCTTGCTCCACCGATGGCGCGTGCTGTTGGAAGAAAAACACTTGTTGTTTGATGCGTTTTCCTAAGGAATGAAAGATATATCTAGCATTAGAATGGTGAACATAACTAGGACTATTTAAAACTTACCGATCACGAAGATATTTGAAGTTAAACGGCGACTCTGTAAGCCCGATTCACCTTCTTTGATCGGTTATCAGGTGCTTTGGTAATGAAATAGCTAGGTGTGATGGCAAATAATAGAAGAATAAACAAACATTAAAAGCAATACGATTGTTAGAACACAAACATCATTTGAAATATTCTTCTTCTTATGCATGCACTTACCCGTAGATCATGTAACAGAACAAACTGCAGTTACGCCTGCGTTTACATCTTTCACGATTTACTTAACCACTTTTCTATAAACATTTTATAATTTTCACTGCATCTTCCGGCACCGATCCTTCCCAAATGAGATTTGCATTCGTTCTGGCAATGAGTTTCGAACGATCACAACACAGCGCGAGAGTGAAGAACACAAAGTAAATGTCACTATGTACAAGTGTTGATCATTTGGTCAAAATAGAGTATAATGGAATTCATTTTACTTCAAATGAATTTAATTTATTCTGATTTACATTTCAATTATTGTTATCAGCCTAGTTGTTAATGTTTAAAATTTTGATGAAGTGAAAACATCATTACCAGATAAATGAAACGACAAACGACGCATTTTGACCATATCGAATTATGATCGTCTTTACACATAGTGTCATCTCTGGCGCTTCAGGGTCTCACGCTCAGAGCAAAAATTCTCGCAAATTCGCAACGGTGGGTGCGTTCAGCTGTGGAGGGCTGGAGGAGTGGGAGTGTGTGTCTCATGCACACAGCGAAATTTTGGTCAACACCTCGATGGTGGGAGCGTTTTTCCATGGGATGGGGTAGTGGAGTGCGAGTCGCATGATTCCTTCAAAACTAGGGCCAGGGGTAGCGAGAGGCATCAAAATGAGTTACTCTTTGCCAAGCGGGAAAGGTTAAGCAAACGTGTGACGCGATTTCACGACGTGTCTCTTCGACCAATGAGTTACCCACTCACGCGAGCCCTCCCCCACCCCACCCGCAACGCACTGTGCGCTCTGCAGCACGGTGTGTTTGTGTTCTTTCGAGCCATGCTACCAACACATCAAAAGCTTGTTGTTTTTCGCTTTCTTTCATGCACTTATTCTAAAAATAAACACAAACACGGTCATTTTTTATTACCTTAAACACTTTATTGAAACATAAAGTACACACTAAAGTACACATTTAGAATCCTTCATACTCACGAATGGCGTCATACTGCAAAGTACCGGGTCGAGCCAGGCTGCGGGAAACTTGTCGACAATCTGCGTTGCCTCTGTTCAGCAAATTCTTACCTGTCGATGCACGCACTGCATGTGCGTCTGTGCACACTGTTTATTCACTGCACACTTTACCAAAACACACCGGCGCACGAGACTTTGAACGAAATGCGCACCAACGCACAAACACTGCGCGCGGGACTTTGAACAAAACACGCACAACCATCTCCGGCAAAGCGTCGCGCTGTACTGGTGGTGTTGTACGCGTAGGAGGGGGGACATACGGAGCGATGGTTCGATGCTGTAGTGTAAGCGAGACAACACGATGTGACGAGCAGCTCCAAGTTGAGCTCGCCCGTCCGGCAAAATGAGTGTATTTTTTGAGTGATTTGAGTGACGCTGTCGAAATACAGTGTCTCTTCGACCAATGAGTTACCCACTCACGCGAGCCCTCCCCCACCCCACCCGCAACGCACGGTGCGCTCTGCAGCACGGTGTGTTTGTGTTCTTTCGAGCCATGCTACCAACACATCAAAAGCTTGTTGTTTTTCGCTTTCTTTCATACATTACCACGATCGCAAATACGCACTTATTATAAAAGCAAACACAAACACGGTCATTTTTGGTTACTGTAACGAACGTCAAAACACGAATGTCGTGTTAACGGTAATTTTGAAAATGATCCAACCTTGCAACGATCCAACCTTGCCGTGAATATGAACTACAGAGAATTGACAGAAGAGAGCGAGGAAGGATGAGACCGAGGAAAGACGCCAAGAAAGCAAGCACGCAAAAACGAACGAAGCGGAATTGTGAAGTTGTGGAATTAAGTATAAATAAACGACAATAAATGTTTTTATCCGTCGATAAACTGGCGCGATCAAATTCATAAAGTGTGAAGTAAATTTAATTTCAAACAGTTACATTAAACACTTTATTGAAACTTAATGTAAACTTTCATCACACATTTAGAACCTGACAAAAACACACATTATGTCGTCGTCCTGCTAAGTACGACCTCCATCCAGCAAACACATATCTGTGAATAAATGGATCCTTACCTGTCGATGCACGCACTGCATGTGCGTCTGTACACACTGTTCACTTCACACTTTATCAAAACACACCGGCGCACGAGACTTATAACGAAATGCGCATCAACGCACAAACACTGCGCGCGGGACTTAGAACAAAACACGCACAACCATCTCCGACAAAGCGTCGCGATGTACTGGTGGTTTTGTACGCGTAGGAGGGGGGACATACGGAGCGATGGTTCGATGCTGTAGTATAAGCGAGACAACACGATGTGACGAGCAGCTCCAAGTTGAGCTCGCTGAAAGAAGACACACACACATTCACAGACGGCTCGTCAAAGCACGGTATTTGTATTGGTGTTAGTGAAGCGCGCGTGTAAAACAGAATGCGAACTCTCATCGCAGCGCGTTTCTCCGTGCTTCCTCAAGCTTCCTCATACCCCTCGGCCTGAATCACTCAAAATTTGGGGTCTCAATGTTTGCGTGGCTATTTAAAACAAGCGTAGGAGAACGTCTAACATCAATCTAATATGTTTTAATTTGAACATCTTAGATGCTTCAATGACCTTCTAAGCATCATGTAGTGTATAGTGGCTATAATTTTTTTTTATGTGCCGAAATCTGTCTCGAGTTTTCGGGTCGCGACACACACACACACAAACAGCGCGGATTAGGTGGCCGTTCACTCTATCATGTCGCGATCCCCCACCCCGCCCGGCGCTTTGGATGATGATGCGCTACATGATAGCTGAACCAGCCTTTCTTCCGATAAGGTAGCCGTACCCGTTCGTTCGGGTGGGGGGGGGTGGGGCAGGGTTTGGTGGAGGGTGCGTGGTCCCGTGCGTGACTTCGGGGGTGACCCCGGTACCAAAATGCATGCGATTTTTCTCTATCAGATTGATTAAATGGCCCCCGATTAGACGATCCGATAGAAGCACTTTTCAGGCTTAACGGATTGAGTGAGATACACCGTCGCGGCGACACGATACTTGTTGCATACATGTGTATTACATTTCAAGAGCCCCCCTCGCTTTTTTCGGATAGCAAAGAGTTCAAACACACTTACGAATCCGTTGTTCAATTTTTTTTTATTTTCCACTTTCTTTTTATGCACCCGCGGGAGAGTGCGAAACGACAAAGAAAAGAAAACACACACACACCTCCTCCTCCCCATGGTGTTTTTCGCAATGTGATCGTAGGAGAACGCGAACGCAAAAACACACACACAAAACCACGCACGCACGCAGGCAAGCACACAAACACACACCCCACTTCTCCCCCCCACCCCCCTCGTGTTTTCGCAAGGTGATTCCGTAGGAGATCGCGAAACAGCTAAAAACGCACAAACAACCACGCACGCACACATACACACACACACACCTACCCCTCCCCCTCTCTTGGTGTTTTTCGCATAGTAATCCCGCAAGATCTCCTTAACGCGAAGCGGCAAAACACACACAGCCACGCACGCAGGCATGCACACACACACATAGACGCACGAGCGCACGCACGCACGAACGCACGAGGGAGCGTAAATGAAGATGCTCTATACGTTGCCGATCTCCCCCTCCCGTGTTCTCGTTCTCCGACAAGGCTGATGTGTGCACGTTTGTGCGTGTACCTTTGCCGTCCCTCCTTTCCTTCCTCATCCGATGACCGTTCGTTGTAAGCTGGAGGATGAGTTCAGCGCTGTTGAAGAAATGAAAGTTTAGAATAAGATTCTTCTTCTTCTTCTTCTTTGGCACAACAAGCGCTATCGGTCAAGGCCTGCCAGTACCCACTAGTGAAGTGAGCTTGGCTTTCAGTGACTTATTGTTACTGTTTGGTACCGCATACGGTAGGATGTACTGGTGAGGAGAAGTGTAGAGGAACGAGAATTTTCGGCGTAAGTGTGTGCGTGTTTTTGCACACGCTGCTTGAGCTGGGCGCGCGGCGCTCAGCGATCAGTCGCGAATCGATACTGAATAAAGACACACGTGAACTGTACCATCAATATAAATTCCTCCGTGTATGGCAAATTGATCAAATAAAAATATCACAACGTAGGGCAAACTTGCTAACGATCACGGGACAGAACATTTTGGTGCGTAGTGACCAGGATTTTGATAAATCCTTCGGTTTTTGTGAAAACCGGCGTACAGAAGCGTTTGTTCATAAAGCAGTGCTGCGGCACTCGATCTGTGTTAGTGTTTGTGTGTGTGAGCCTTTTGCAAAATGTCGAAGCAGGACAAGTTGCGGTACAAGGAGCTCAAGCGGCACCAATACATGGACTCCATCAATCGTGTGAAAGAGTTCGTAAGAATGTTCACAAGTGAACAACAAATCAAGTGTCGACGCGACTCGATCGTTTGGAAAAGATTTGGGAATCTTTTGAAACAGTGCAAGAAGACATCGAAGATTTGGAAATCTCCGAGGAAGGCGTTGCAACTAATGCGCGTATTAGAGCAGAAATGGAGGAAACGTATTTGTACGCAAAGACGCAATTGCGCAGTATGTTGCCCATTCCGGCAGCCGCTGAAGTTGTGTCTGTTGCTGCAAATGCTGCTTCATCTTCTTCTTCAAGAGTGAAGCTCCCATTGATCGCACTGCCAGAGTTCGCAGGAAATTTCGATGCGTGGTTGAAGTTCCACGACACATACGTCTCACTCATACACTCATCGACGGACATAACGGCAATCGAAAAATTCCACTACCTTCGAGCTTCACTCAAAGAAGAAGCTGCGAATTTAATACAATCCATTTCGGTTACGAGTGAGAATTATGATTTGGCATGGAGTACGATCGTCAAACGTTATTCCAACCCAATCATTTTGCGTAAGAAGCATATTCGATCGCTCATATCGCTTCCTAAGATGAAAGAAACGGGAGCAGTGGCGCTCAACCGTTTGGTTGACGATTTTCGACGGCATGTCAAAATCCTAGAACAATTGAAAGAACCCGTGAAATCGTTCAGTTCAATTCTCATCGAGTTGATGGCGGATAAGCTGGATGATGAAACACTCCGTGTGTGGGAAGAAGCACATGCCGATGAAGATCCTACATTTACGGATATGATGACGTTTTTGGAAAAACGTGTAAGAGTGTTGGAAACACTGGCAATAGAGAAGTGTGGTGCAGTTCCCAAAAAACCAATAAAGACAAAAGTATCGTTGCATGCAGCTACAACTCATACCAACAACGTACCAGTGTGTGTGATGTGCAAAAAGAACGGGCACAGTATAGCGTCGTGCAATGTGTTTGTAGCGACCAGAGTTCCATCTGGTGCATACACCTAGAACCACGACCAAAAATGTTCGACGGGCGAACTAGAGCGAGACAACCAGTGACAGCACGCTTCACCGCTTCGATTATCCGGTGGCTTGCTACACACACTTCTTCTCCGGCAACTCTCGAACGAACAACACTAATTTTCGCGTCTCTCCCGAACTCACCGTTCCGCGGCTTAAAAAAATAACTAAATCGAATTCTACCAAAACGTAGTTCGCCAAGCGTGTTGCGTATCTCTTTAAAAAATTAGGGACCACTTTTGTGGCGCCCCTAAAACTGGTGACCCCGACGTGATCCGCAACCGACGCCGCGAATTCGTACGTGAGTGTGTGTGTGTACTACGCATCGCAAACTTGTACCGCGTTGAACGTGTTAAAACGTGCCACCGGCATCGGAGATCGACGCAGAGAAGACAACGTGTGTGTGTGTGTGTGCCTACGACCGGGAGTGCTACCAGCGTTAGAGGTACCGGCAACGCAGCTGGCCTCCTCCCCCCTTTCCCTGTAAAGTGTGCAACGAGCGCCCTTTCATCATTCACAGGACGTTGAGTGCGGGCCGACGAAAAAACGCAGCAACGCCGTGTTAGTGCGCCCGTAGCTACACGGAGCGTTCCTGCATTCAGCGAACAAAAGAACCACCCGCACACACGCGCGCCGCCTCGAAGCGCGACAAGCGCACACACACCATCATCGGCGCAGCAGAAAAATTCCATCCTTCTTTCGACGGCTGACGCAATCGACGCAATTCTTGGAAGCGGATCGACGACAATCTCCGCTGGTGGTCTCCTTGACGCCGGTCACCGCCTCGCAAGCTGTTTCTACACCTCGTGCTACTGGGAATTTTCCGTTTGTGTGTGCTTCCATCTACGGGTGCGATCAAGAAGGAAGACACCAACGTCGAGTTGCGCACGCAAATTATCCAGCCGTAGCAGTAGTGACACATCGCCGCCATCACGATTTTTTCGCTCGAAGGCGAACCCGCTTGGATCCAGCTGACAAGAAGAACGACGCCGCCATTTTCTGTTCACCATTTCATCGCAATGGCGGAAACGCCATTTTCTCCACCCGAGAAGGAAGACGACGCACGCTGCTTCTAAAGCGTTTTCATACCGATCGACCGCAACGACGACACCCTGGTTACGTGAACAATTAAGGTTGGATAAACCCTTTTTATTCACTACTAACCCCGACGCGGAAAGATGCAGCGTAGCCCGCAACAAGGTGCAGCGCCGGTCGCCAGCCCTGCAGTTGCCATCAGCCCTGCGGTGGCCGCCAGTCCTGCGGTGGTCGCCAGCCCCGCAGCTGGACTCCCCACACCGAGTCCATACTTAATCGATATGACCCCTCTCGCTCGTGACGCCTCTACCGACCTTCCGGAGTTCCAAGTCGAGACCGTGAGCGCCATGCGTCTCAAGCCGCCCGAATTGGATACTGCTGACATCCATACGTTCTTCTACGCCTTGGAGAACTGGTTCGACGCCTGGAATATTTCTCCGCACCATCATGTTAGACGTTTTAACATCCTGAAAACACAGATCCCTACGCAAATTCTTCCCGAGTTGCGTCCCATTCTCGACAACGTACCACATACCGACCGAAACGAATCCGCGAAGAAGGCCATCATACAACATTTCGAAGAGTCCCAGCGGAGCCGCCTACACCGTTTGCTATCGGAAATGAGCCTCGGCGACCGTAAGCCTTCTCAACTGCTAGCCGAGATGCGGCGAACAGCAAACGGTGCAATGACCGACTCCATGTTGATCGATCTTTGGATCGGTCGGCTGCCACCCTACGTTCAGTCCGCCGTGATCGCGTCCTCTCAAAACTCCGACGAGAAAGTTAAGGTAGCCGATTCAGTGGTCGACTCTTTCGCATTGTACAATCGCTCCGGTCCGTACCAAACCATCGCCGAGGTGCGGAATGAGGAGGTCAACCGCCTTTCACGACAGGTAGCCGAGCTGAGTCAACGCTTAGAAACTCTAATGAACCAGAACCAAGCTCGTGAACGCTCACGGGCCCGCTCACGCTCTCGCAATCGCAACACGAACCAGGCTATCCTAACACTAACGGCTATTGTTTCTACCACGACCGATACGGACAGCAAGCGCGTAACTGCCGCGCTCCGTGCTCGTTTAACAGCCGTCCTCAAAATAACGGTACTCCTACTACTTCTGCATGACGGAACGCGAGAGACGTCCAGCTTCTAGTCGATTCGATATCATCGGACTTATTATCAAAGACTATAAAACTAACCAACCCTTCCTTATCGACACCGGCGCCGACGTCTCCGTAATACCTCGACAGCACAGCTCCGTTCCTTGCAAACCATCGACCATGAAACTATTTGCCGCTAACAGCACGCCTATCCAAGTGTATGGAGAGTCACTCTACACGTTGGATCTTGGACTTCGACGCGCCTTTCTGTGGAACTTCGTGATCGCAGATGTGGGTACCGCAATAATAGGAGCCGATTTCCTCCAGCATTTTCACCTTTTAGTGGACCTGCGCGACAAATGCCTAGTAGACGCCTTAACCAACTTACGAACGCCGGGTGTTCCTGATCTACATCCTGGGGAGCCAACCGTAAAGGTGTGCGATTCGACCTCGCCAATCGCCACCTTGTTGAGGGAATTCCCTGGGTTGACTGCACGGACCGCGCCCGGAACGCTCCTGCAATCCGACGTCACGCACCGCATAGAGACTACCGGACAACCGACCTTCGCCCGTCCGCGTAGGTTGTCCCCCGAAAAATACGCTGCAGCTCGCGCCGAGTTCGAGTCTCTCGTACAGCTAGGAGTGTGCCGACCATCTAACAGCAGCTGGGCCAGTCCTCTGCACATGACGAAAAAAGCAGACGGGACGTGTCGACCCTGTGGCGACTACAGGGCCCTCAACGCGAAAACAATTCCCGACCGTTACCCACTACCTTTCTTGCAGGATTTTACTATGCATTTGCAGGGAAAACCCATCTTTTCTAAGGTTGACCTGCACAAGGCATATCACTAAATCCCGATACATCCCGAAGATATACCGAAGACGGCGATCACAACCCCCTTCGGATTATTCGAGTTCAACACGATGCCCTTCGGCCTACGAAACGCTGCGCAGACTTTTCAGCGACTCATTCACGATGTCCTCCGAGGTCTCGACTTCGTGTTCCCATACATAGACGATATGATTGTCGCCTCGTCGTCAGAGGAAGAACACCACGAACACCTGCGCCAGCTGTTTCAGCGTCTCGAACAACACCACCTGGCCATCAATCCGGCCAAATGCGAATTCAACCGAAGCGAAATTGACTTTCTTGGCCACTTGGTCAATGCAGAAGGGATACGTCCTCTCCCAGAACGGGTACGAGCAATCATCGAGTCGAGTAAACCAGCGACGATAATGGAGCTGAAGAAATTCCTCGCGATGATCAATTATTATCGACGCTTCTTGCCACATGCCCTGACGACACAAAGCATCCTACTTGAGATGACACCGGGGAACAAGAAGAAGGACAAGACACCGCTAAAGTGGACGCCCGAATCTAGCGAAGCATTCGACCGATGTAAAGAGCAGCTACAACAAGCCGCGCTTTTAGCTCACCCTGCCTTAAACGCAGAGTTGCCACTCTGGATAGACGCGTCCGACTTCGCCGCTGGAGCCGTTCTCCACCAACGTATCGACGACCAACTCCAGCCCTTAGGATTTTTCTCCAAAAAGTTTGAGAAGGCCCAGCTCAACTACTCAACATACGACCGCGAGTTGACCGCTATTTATCTGGCTGTACGACACTTTCGGTATCAGTTAGAGGGTCGTGAATTCTGCATCTACACGGACCACAAACCTTTAACTTTCGCTTTTCGCCAGACCCTTGACAGCTCCTCGCCGCGTCGAGCCAGACAACTCGACTTCATTGGACAATTCTCCACCGACATTCGCCACGTATCGGGAGAAGAAAACATCACCGCCGACCTACTCTCACGGATCGAAATTGTAAACGCATCACTTGCAATCGATTTTGAACGTCTCGCCGAAGAGCAAACAAACGACCCTGAGCTCGCCGATATACTCAGCGGTAAAACACGAACCGACCTTTTCCTTCAAAAAACGCCAATACCAGGAAGCACCCAATCGCTATACGCCGACTGCCCTGGTGGTATAATTCGACCGTACATCACAAGATCATTCCGGAATCAGCTTCTACACGCCGTACACAACCTTAGCCATCCTGGAGCGAGAGCCACTGCCAAATTAATGACAGAGCGATTTGTTTGGCTGGATATCAAAAGGGACGCTCAGGAATTCGCCAGAAACTGCTTGGCATGCCAACGCGCTAAGATAGGCAGACACACGAAAAGCCCGCTCGTACCGTACCCGGCAACGCACGACAGGTTCAGCCATATAAACATCGATATCATTGGGCCATTTCCAATCAGCAACGGCAACCGATACTGCCTCACGATCATAGACCGATATACTCGCTGGCCGGAAGCTATACCGATTCCAGACATCACCGCGACTACGGTTGTATCAGCACTGCTGTACCATTGGATTGCACGATTCGGAGTTCCGTCTCACGTGACAACCGATCAGGGACGACAATTCGAGTCCGCCCTGTTCAAGGAGTTGACGCGAGCTCTTGGAACAAAACACATTCGAACGACCGCGTATCACCCGCAGGCAAACGGATTGATCGAGAGATGGCATCGCACTCTCAAAGCTGCAATTTGCTGTAAAGATACATCGAAGTGGAGCGAACATCTCCCGCTCATACTGTTCGGATTACGCACTACATTCAACAACGACATTAATGCGTCGCCTGCAGAACTCGTGTACGGAACGACCCTCACCATTCCCGCCGAATTTCTCGTCGAAAAACCGCAACCAGCCCTGGTCAACCAGTCCGACTTTGCTAAGACACTCCGAGAAGCGATGAGCAAAATTCGACCTTCTAACACCGCCTGGCACACCAACCGAACATCGTTTGTGCACTCCGACTTGAACAAATGCTCGCATGTGTTTGTGCGCAATGACACCGTCCGTCCCGCGTTAACCACACCTTATCACGGCCCATACCAAGTACTTACTCGAAATTCAAAGTCTTTTCAGATCCTACTAAACGGACACCCCTCGCTTGTGTCCGTCGACCGCCTAAAGCCAGCATATACAACCGAAGGAATAATCTCGTCAGTCCCGCAACAACCGTCACCCGACCAACTGCTGACGAGCCAACGACACGCTACTCCAGTGGCCCAACCACCGTCGACGCAACAATCGACGATGAGCCAGCGTCTCACAACTCCGATGCCCGGACCGTCGACGCTCGACCAGCTGCCATCGTCCAACCAGTCGTCGCTGCCAGACCAGCAGCCAACGGCCACACAGTTGCCTTCGACCATACAGCTGCCGTCAACAAACCAACCGCCGATAGCCCGGAACCGCGCCACACAAACATCACGCATGCCGTCGCTACAACCAGCCAGAGCAACCAGCTTCGCCCCACCACCGCCTATCTTACGCAAGGATCAAAACGTATCGACCGGTGTTACCAGATCTCAACGAAGAGTAGTAATTCCTCTGCGATACCGATAACACCGATCTAGGAGGGGAATCCTGTAGCGACCAGAGTTCCATCTGGTGCATACACCTAGAACCACGACCAAAAATGTTCGACGGGCGAACTAGAGCGAGACAACCAGTGACAGCACGCTTCACCGCTTCGATTATCCGGTGGCTTGCTACACACACTTCTTCTCCGGCAACTCTCGAACGAACAACACTAATTTTCGCGTCTCTCCCGAACTCACCGTTCCGCGGCTTAAAAAAATAAATAAATCAAATTCTACCAAAACGTAGTTCGCCAAGCGTGTTGCGTATCTCTTTAAAAAATTAGGGACCACTTTTGTGGCGCCCCTAAATGTTCAAAGGCACTAATACACAAGAACGCATGAGAGTGGTGAGTGAGAAAAGGCTGTGCAGAAATTGCTTGAAAGCAGGACATTTGGCACATGCGTGTGCATCCAAATACAATTGCCAGCAGTGTTCTCAGCGTCACCACACACTACTTCATGCTCACGAAGAAAACAGCAGTGTATTAGTGGGTGAAACTTCTAGCTCTTCAACAATGGCGTTGGCATCGTCGAAGAAATCCGCCGTTAACGCTATACTTTCTACAGTGGTATTGGTTGTTGTCGATGCATACGGCAAATAACACTTGGCGCGAGCATTGCTGGACAACGGATCGCACCCGAACGCGATCAGTGAACATCTTTGTCAGCTTTTACAACTACCACGAAAGCCCGCTAGCGTTTCAATTGCTGGTGTCGACAGCACTACCACCAATGCAAAGCACATAGTAGTGTCAATTATCTAATTCAAACGGAAAAGTATCAAACAAAACCGCGCTACACGAACTGAAATAAAATCGGTATTATACAAGCTTGTTAGAGACTTCTTTCGGTGACTCGAGACATTGCTGCCAAATTGATCTCAAATGGCTTTGTTAGTTGAAACAAACTGCATCGCGGAACGCAGGAAGTATCGTACCAATTTATAATTATTTATACGTGTGGCGTATCATTGTTCTTAAAATATTTTTGGCAATGCCATGCAAATTAGCGTTTTTGATGCGTTTCTCAAATTTCTGTGCATTTTGTTATTTCCACCCTTTTTAAGTAAATAATTACAAAAAATCTCTTCTGCATGTAATTACATATTTTTAAACCAAACGTATTGCATGTATTTAGTAGTTAAACCGTAAAACAAAACGCTTTCCGTAGCTTTAACCTAACGGAAAGCTGTTGGGCAAAAAACGGTCTCCGTTTGAGTCAGGTAATGCAAATGACCTTCGTTCAGTTCGAGATATCAAACCAGAGACAAATCGAGTTCTCTAACACGGATCATAATAGAAAATGAGCATTTTTGATACTTTTTCTCAAGCAGTTGAGTCACATAATCGGCACTAGTATGTACAGAAGTGCGATCTCGGATCTACCACTACCGACAAGCAATGAATTTCCTTGTGTTGAAGAAAGTAACGCAGAACATTCCTTCAACGTCGTTTTCTACTGCTGCCGTCGGCGTTCCTTCGAACTACGTTCTGGCCGGTCCAGATTTCGGGACCGCGCGGCGCGTGGATATGATCATCGGTGCAGCATATTTCTATTCGTTGCTGCGTGGTGGACAAGTTCATTTGCCAAACCAGCGAAACGTTCTCATCGACACGGTGTTTGGCTGGCTCGTAGCAGGAGATACACCGACCTTTCATGAATCGCAATCGCAAACAACAATTAGTTGCCACATGATGGAGGCAACCGACAAACTACAAGAACAGCTGGAGCGATTTTGGAAGGTTGAAGAGCTTGCTATAACATCATTGTCTCCCGTTGAACAACAGTGCGAGCAGTACTTCAAGCAGACGACGAATCGAGATCACACCGGCAGATACGTCGTTCGCATGCCGAAACACCACGACTACGCTCAGATGCTTGGCGATTCGAAGGCTGCAGCCTAGAAGCGCTTTCGGTTGTTGGAGCAGAGGCTGGCTGAAGACAAGCATCTGAAGCAGCAGTACGATGACTTCATGCGAGAATACGTGACGCTGGGTCACATGTTTCCTGTGCCGGTTGAAGAGGACAGCATGGCTGCGGTTCACTACTTGCCACATCATCCGGTGGTGAAAGAATCCAGCACGACGACCAAGGTGCGAGTGGTTTTCGACGGCTTGGCGAAGAAAACCACGGGGCATTCTCTAAACGATGTCTTGCATGTAGGACCAGTCGTGCAAGATGAGCTGCTGTCTCTCGTCGTGCGATTCCGCAAGTATAAGGTGGCGGTGATCGCCGACATCGAGAAAATGTATCGCCAGGTGAGTATGCATCCCGATGACCGACGTTTACAACGTATTTTTTGGCGCTTTCAGGAAACAGAACTTGTGCAAACTTTTGAGTCGGCAACGGTGACGTATGGTCTGGCTCCATCGTCATTCCTAGCAACACGTACGCTACTTCAACTAGCTGAGGATGAAGGCGCTCCTTATCCTTTGGCAACTGAAGCCGTAAAGAAGAACTTGTACGTGGACGATCTGATCTCCGGCGCAGAAAGCATTGAGCAAGCAATTCAACTTCGTGACGAACTGACCAGTCTCATGAGTAAGGGAGGTTTCAGGTTCCGAAAATGGTGCTCAAAAGAGTTGAGTGTGCTTGATGGGTTGACACCTGATCTGCTTGGAACAACAGCATCCCATGAATTCGAAGCAGCCGCAAATGTCAAGACGCTTGGCATATGTTGGGAACCACCAAACGATGTATTCCGCTTCACGATTGCTATCCCTGATGTACGACCCTACACGAAACGTACAGTGCTATCTACGATTGCTCAGCTGTACGATCCGCTTGGCTTGCTATCGCCTATCATCGTGCAAGCAAAAATCCTCTTACAGGAACTTTGGGCAAACAAACTCGGTTGGGATGACGAATTGCCGCGGCAATTGTGTGACAAATGGGAAGAGTTTTGCGAATCGCTCCCCATGCTAGCTCATTTCAAGATCCCGAGATTTGCTTTGACACCCAACTATAACTATGTAGAGCTGCATTGTTTTGCAGACGCATCAGAAGCAGCTTATGGTGCGTGTGCCTACCTGAGATCGCAAAGCATCGACGGCACAACCCAAGTAACGCTGCTAGCTTCTAAATCGAGAGTGGCTCCTCTCAAACCACTTACCATCCCTAGACTGGAACTATGCGCAGCCTTGCTAGCTGCCAGATTACATCAGAAACTGATATCAGCCATTGACATGGCAGTAAACGAAACACATATGTGGTCCGATTCAACCATCACGCTGCAATGGCTTGCAGCACCACCTAGAACGTGGAAAACTTTCATCGCAAACCGAGTAGGAGAGATACAAGCTGCTACCAATGGATGCATTTGGCATCATGTGCCAGAGATCGAGAACCCTGCCGACATGCTATCCAGAGGTGTTGCTTGCTTTTGCTTTTGGAAAGCAACATGTGGATGCATGGACCAGATTGGCTGATGAACGATAGCTCGTGCTGGCCCAGCAAATCGTATGGACAACAACACTTCACTGATGATGAGCTGGAAAGAAAGGGTAACGTTGTGTTAACTGCCCAAGTAGTCGAGCCCGACCCATTGCTCCTACGATACTCCTCATTCAGAACGTTGGTTCATGTAACTGCATATTGCATGCGATTTTACCACATTGCGCGTGGTAAAGAACAACGCGAAACGAGCAATCTCTCTGTGGATGAGATTCAAAATGCTAAAATCGTTTTAGTAAAGATGGTACAGCGACAAGTATTTCCCGATGAACTACGACAACTGCGTAAGAAACAAAAGCTTGCTGGTGGATCCCCACTCAAACTACTCCATCCATTCATTGACAAGGATGGTGTCATACGTGTTGGTGGCAGACTTGGACATGCCGATTTGCCATTCTGTGTGAAGCATCCGATCGTCATTCCTGGGTATCATCCATTTACCCAATTGCTGTTGAGGCAGCAACATGAGAACGTGATGCATGCACAATGGGCATTTGCCGGGATGAAATTCAAAAAATCAACTTTGTAATAGCGCAATTCCAAATAATAGGTTTTAATACTAAGGGTTAAACTAAGAAAAATACCAAATATGAGCTCTTTATCTGTTCTGGTTCTCTAGAAAAGACCTCTCAAAGTCGAGATTTGTTAAAAAAACGCAAAAAAATCTTCACTTTTTTGAAAAATTTTGAACCTTTGTAACTTTTTAAAATATGAACCGCCTGGTGCCTAGTGCCTAGTGTAGCGTATTTCGTGTATTCTACAAAAATATATTCTACGTACTTTTGATCAACTTTCATTTCAATTACGAAGCTGTGTATCTTAGTTTCAGCTCATGTACTTATCTAATATGTAAATTTCTATTCTAACCTAACTTTATCATTAAATATAATGAAGCAAATCAGAACCAAATACCTTTTGGTCCTACTGTAGATTATAGAAGGATATAAGGAAAATAATTCTTAAATTATACGCATAACAGGAAAACGTTATGAATGCAGTAGCATCTATTGGCGTTTTGGGAGAAGAAACTCCCAAAACTCATGACAAACTAAATATAAGGATAGAGGGGAGATGCTACAAAGAATATTTTGCAAGAAAGAAAATGCATCCAGAAGGACATTTTGTATAATTGTATTTGATTGTAATTGTATATTTTGTATTCCTCTGATTCGTTAACCAGTTCAATATCAGTAGCTACACGCACTAAAACAAAGACAGGGTTTAACTTTACAAATGAAGTAAATACTTAGTTTGTAGCTATCGTTGAATTCTGATTTTTTTGGATAATTGTAAAACTAAGAACATCGGATTTTTAGTTTTATTATCCCTTCTGAAGGCAGTACAGGACTTGGAAAAGTATTGGATGAATATTCAAAGACAAACAAAATGCGCTGCTTTTCATTACGAATTTGGGAACTACTTTATTTCAATGTACCTGCTCTATCTAAATATTTAAATGCCTTTATTCATGTCTTTAGAAATGTGAACTAGACGTCAGGAGCTTGTAATAGTATCCACCTAAGTTGTGTATGTAAATTTTTTAATATTTGTACTACCTGTGAGTAAAAGTGACGAGAATTAGCTACAATTGTCCTATACAAAGCAGAAAAAATTATCTTATTCAAAATTATAATGTTTTGTTTATATTTCATTATTATTATTATTTATTTAATCTTCATTATCGAACATTACAGTATATTTTAAAATGATTTATACTATTAGCAACAAATAATACAAGAAAAAAACACACACAATTGATAAAACTAAGCAAAGATCCCTTAAAACACTATTTTATGTAGCGCCACCTGGTGGTATGGATGCGAACTACAAATAAAATGTTATTTACTTTCATAATACTTTACTACAAACGATAAAAACTAACAATTTCTGCAAAAATAATTTTATCCCGCAATTTGTTCTAAACTGCCCATTGTAGCATGGTGGCATTACATCAACACTTTCAGCCATTCGCGAGGAGTTTTGGCCATTGAATGGCAGGAGAGCGGTTCGATCTACCATCCGAGCATGTTATCGCTGCAACCGAGCCAATCCTGTTCTAATTCAGCAACCGATGGGACAGCTACCGCTTTCTCGAGTCACTGCAAACGAAGCATTTGTCTGTACCGGTGTGGATTACTGTGGGCCGATAATGCTGAAGCCTGTTCATCGCAAAGCAGCTCCTCAAAAGGCGTACCTATGCATTTTTGTATGCATGAGCACCAAAGCAGTGCATTTGGAGCTTGTGGGTGACCTAAGTACATCAGGGTTCCTGAAGGCTTTATACCGTTTCATCTTCCGACGAAACAAGCCGAACCATATTGTCGTGATCGATGGACATTTTTCTTCACTTTTATCTATTTTTTTACTTTTATCAAACTTTTTTTCTTTATTTCATCGCTTTAAACCTCTCCACAACCTTACTTTAATTGATCAACCACAAGACTAACGTCCGTCTTCCCCAACTTCCTTTACTTTCCAGTTTCGCCCGGCCTGTCTTGCGCTTGACGCTCTTTCACCCTTTCAAGCAAATTGCTTGACTAAATATTTTCTTGCAAGGGTAATTCAATTTTTGTTTAGAATATTATTATTAACCGTTCCTATCTGTATTACTCCTTCTCATTCAACTGATATATTAGTTCATCGCCTGCTTCCTTTTTTAATTTTTTATTATTATTATTTCCCTGTCCTATCTCAATCCCTACATCCTACGTCACCTCTACTCTTAATCAACAAATATGATACATTAGTGTATTTTTGAATCTTTCCGGTATGCGAATGTCTATCTTTGGTCTAGCTTCTACATTGTTTCTATTCTCGGTAACTTGTTGTGAAACAGACATTGGTAGCGTTGTAAAACAATCTTCCTCTGTTAATCCCTGATCCTCGACTGAAGAGTTATCACTAATATTTGGAACGCGCTTGACATCTCGGACATTTCTAGTTAGCTTATTCCCGGACCCGTCTACGATAACAACCTTGGCGCCTTCTCTCGTTAATACCGTGTACCTTTCGTTGGAAAAGGTAGGATCGGTTTTTGTTCTTTGAGAAGTAACTGTTAAAACTATGTCGCCGGTTGCGATGTCATTTTCTTTTGCTCCTCGATGTTTGTCTGCGTACTGTTTACTTATTAGTTTTGATAAGTTGTCATTTTCCCGTACCTCGTCTCTATCCGGTTCGTACTTGGACCTCCACAAGCAAGGAAAGGTGCCTCGATACCGCCATCCCACTAGCAGTTCAAAGGGTGTTATTCCCAAACGTGAGTGATGTTTTCGTGTGTTATGAGTATGGACGTACTCGTCCAATGCTATTCTCCAGTTCCTTCCTTCTGCTTTTGCTGCTGCTACCGCCTTAATGACACCTTGGTTCTGTCGTTCTACCGCTCCGTTCGACTGTGCGCTTAGGGGTATTGATTTTCTAACCCTAACCCCTTTAGCTTCCCAATATTGAATAAATTCCGAACTCTGAAAAGGAGGCCCATTATCGCTTTGGACAATTAAAGGCAACCCCCATATTGAAAAGACTTTAGATAGGGCTGCGTTGGTACTCTTAGCATTTGTCAGTCTCATTTCTGACACGTGCAAATAACAAGAATACGTATCTACGATCAGCAGAAACTCCCCCGATCCAAAACCCTGTAGGGATAGGAAATCGATTTGTAAAATCTCCCACGGTCCGTTAGGTAATTCTCTACATGATAAGGGTATAGGTGGGTTCCTTTTCGAGACTACGATACAGGTCTCGCAATTACTCACGTAATCCGCTGCTTCCCTCGACATATTCGGCCACCAAAAGAATTCTCGCAGTATCTTCTTTGTAGCCCCACAACCGACGTGACCTCGATGGGCCGCTTCTAGTGCTCTAGCACGAAGATTTGTAGGTAGTACTATAAGGTCGCCCTTGAAAACGATAGGTCCTAATGTTTCGAGGTTTTTGCTTTCTGCCTCATATCGCCGGAGGGATTTTATCCACTTCCCGTTTTGAATTGCCGTTCTAACAGCTAGCAGTTCTTCGTCTGATTCGGATGATGTTTGTATATCTGTCCATGAGATATTCATATCGCCAGCGTCCAGTGCATATAGCAAATGTTTTTCGTTATCTTCATCGAACGCGTCGTCTGTTTGAGACTTACCGATCAATCGTGAAAGTGTGTCGGCAACGTTCAAATCTCCGGGTATTCTAGCTACATTAAATTGATATGGAAGAAGACGAAGAGCCCATGCTTCTGCCCTTGTAATCGCTCTTTTACCCGTACGTTGGCAGCTGCCGAATATAAACTCATTAGCCTCAGAGTCTGTTCTAATTGTGAAGAATTTGTTTATCAAGTAATAGGTAAACCTTTCTACACTCCATACTATTGCCAAAGCTTCTTTCTGCGTATGAGGGTATCGTTTTTCTGATGATGTGAGTGATTTGGAAGCGCAAGCTATTATACGTGGTGTTTTTGCGTCGTTAAATTGTACAAGTACTGCGCCGAGTCCTGTTGGGGACGCGTCAACATAAAGTTCTGTGGTATCCTTTTCATCAAAATATCCGAGTCTATTAATTGCGTTAAGAGCTTCCCTAGTCAGAAATTGAAATTCATTTTCTTCTTCCCTCGTCCAGTAAAAAGTCTCTGATCTGGCAAGAGTTCTTAGTCTCTCTGTTTTTTCGGCTCTTTTAGGGATGAAACGTTCTGCAAAATTCATTAGCCCTAAGAAACTTTTGACTTCGGATAAGCATTCCGGTCTACGAAAGTTCTCAATGGCTTTTCTCTTGTCGTCCTCAACTCTCCATCCGTCACCAGATAAGTTGAATCCCAGAAATTTAACGGACTGTTGGGATGATTTTTCGTTAACCGCCTTTGACACGGTTCTGAAACTATATTTAAAATATTTTATGACATACACGATCACATTTCAAATTACTTTTTCACTCACTTTTCTCGTCCCTTCACTAATCTGAATATCTACGCTTCCTTACTAATCTTCGTCACTCTTGCGGATTTGTATTCTGCTCCGTTCTCCTCGCTGGTTGGATTGCTTCTCCCGACGGTCTACTCTGTCTTTCATTGCACTTCTCTTGGCGTTCGCCCGGTGAGACTTTCGTCTCAGGGGTGCTCAATCGCCAAGGGTGTCGAACGGTTTCGTCGCAACATACCCCCACCCGTGAACTCTCCCTATCTACTTGAGGAAGGTTTTGTAGGGCTGGGTTCACCGTTCTCCAAGACGTCCAAAACAGCGAGTCTGGTCGCTGATCGTCGTTGTACTCCGTTCGACGTACGAACTAATGCCTCTCTCACTCGCCCATCTTTCCCTGGTATTACCTTCTCTATCCTTCCCCGAGTCCACTGTCCTCTAGTTGTGCCACCTACTATCAACACGAGATCCCCCGGTTTTAGTTCCCTAACCTCGTCGAACCATTTGCTTCTTCTTGTAATAACAGGAAGATATTCTTTGATCCATCTCTGCCAAAATTGATCCGTAATGTACTGCGATAGTTTCCAACTACTCCTGAGGGTTGTTTTCTTGTCTACTTCTGGCGATAGTATTGGTTTTGATCCATCTGAGGTACCTAGTAGAAAATGATTAGGCGTCAAAGACTCTTGATCCGCCGATTCTATTGGAATGTATGTTAATGGTCTAGAATTTATAATCATCTCTGCTTGTAGCAGTATGGTTTCTAACGTCTCATCGTCAGGTTTTCTAGGCGCGTCTATTATGCTACTAATCGCCGTTTTCACTGATCGCACCAGTCTTTCCCATGCGCCACCCATGTGTGGCGTTGCTGGAGGTATAAAGTTCCAACTAGTATGTGGACTCGTAAATGTCAACGCAAGGGTTTCGTCGAGCTCCATTCTAAGCTCGTTACTAACTCCTTGAAAACATGTTGCATTGTCTGACCAGAATTCTAATGGTGTACCTCTTCTGGCCATAAATCGTTTCACTGCCATAATGCAAGATTCCGTGCTCAAAGAATGGACTACTTCTAGATGGACCGCCCTAACTGTTAGGCACGTAAAAAGTGCTACCCACCGTTTCGCGTTTGCTCGTCCTACTCGTACCAGTACCGGACCGAAATAGTCTAAACCTGTGTAACTGAATGGTCTTGTAAATGCTGCGAGACGTGTCTTAGGCAGAGGAGCCATTGGTGGTAGCTTGGGATATCTCCTCATCACTCTACAGTATGAGCATACATCAGTCACCTTCTTCACTAGTGCTCTCAGGTTGGGAATGTCGAAGCGTTGACGAATTTCATTTACCACTGTCTCTCTGTTTGCGTGTCGATACTGGATGTGGTACCAACCTACAATAAGAAATGTTACATGATTAGTCTTTGGAAGTATAACTGGGTATTTAGCATCGTAGCTGGAGTATATGGATGCACCGATTCGTCCTCTCGTCCTTATTATTTCATCGCCGTCCATGAAAGGCCACTTCTTGTAGATGGGACTGGATTTGGAAACAGTTGTATGTCGTCCTTCAGGGTCTCCCATTGTTTTAGTCAGCTCTGCAACTTCATCGGGGAATGCTTCGTTTTGCGCAATTTTCCATAATGCCAGTTCCGCAATCCGTAGTTCTTGGTGTTTAAGAACCCCGAGTTGCAATGGTTTCCCATTAACCTTGCTCCGTAGATTGTTTTTGTACCGAATGATGAATGCTGCAGAACGAAGGAGTTTTCTCCAGAGGCTGAATCGGGACAAGTCGATTGGTGGTACTCCCGAGTGGATGTATAAGTGCGTTACTCTCACCTCCTCGTTGGTGTCAGGCATGGATTGTTTCAGAGGCCATCGGTCCTCTTTTTCGTGCAGGAATCGAGGACCGGTAAGCCAAGGATTTTCCATCACTAGTTCGGGGCCGGTGTTCCACTTGGTGGCCAAGTCTGCTACGTTTTGTTTTGACGGCACCCACCTCCAGTCTTGTGGATCTGTAGTGGTCAGTATTTCCCCCACTCGCACGGAGACGAACTGTTGATAACGTCGAGGGTTAGCTGACTTTATCCATGCCAAGCAAACATTTGCATCACTCCATAGGAAATGTCGTTTTATGGGAAAGGAGTGCTGCTCTTTAATACTGGACAGCATTCGACATCCTAGAACGGCTGCTTTTAGTTCTAGTCTTGGAATGGATATCGTCTTAAGGGGGGCCACTTTAGTTTTACCACCTATTAGTCCAAGTTGGATCGATCCTTCTGTCTCTATTCGAAAATACGCCACAGCGCAGTACGCGGTTTCGCTTGCATCTACGAAGACATGCAGCTGTATGTCATCGATATTTCTAGGGTAAGGGGATTGAAAATAGCATCTTGGTATGCGTAGTTTATCTAGTTGTGGAAGTAGATTTGTCCACTCTCGCCATCGTTTATATATATCGACCGGTATTTGATCATCCCAATCGATGCCTCTTATCCATACTTCCTGAATGAGGGTTTTCCCATGGACCAGGAAGAAGGATATAAGTCCCATAGGATCAAATAGGCTCATTACGACTTTCAACACTTCTCTTTTTGAGGGAATATGGTCTTCGCGGAGAATATGCTGGACACTTTCGTTGGAGGAGAAGGAGAATGTGAAGACATCTTCGCCTGTCTTCCATTTCATTCCTAAGACTGACCCCGTGTTTTCTCCTCGTTCTAGCATAAGATCCTTTGACGTTTCTTCCACTGAGTCTCCGACGCTTTTTAGTACTTCTGTCGAGTTGGACATGAATCGACGAAGTGTGAAACCGCCCTTAGAGTGTACGAGACTAACTTCATTCACGATTTGTATTGCTTCGTCTACTGTCTTGAAGCTCTGCAAATAGTCGTCTACGTAGTGGTTTTTTATGATTGCGTTAGCAGCCCGTGGAAATTCTGTTGAGTATTCTTGTGCATTTAGATTTTTCACGTACTGGGCTGCGGCGGGAGAGCACGTAGAACCGAACGTCGCCACGTCCATTACATATATTTGTATCGGATTTGAAGGGCTCTTGCGATATACGAAGCGCTGTGATTGGCGATCAGGGTGACGAATTCGGATTTGATGGAACATCTCCATTATATCCCCCGACACTGCTACTGGAAATTGTCGAAACTGACATAAGATCTGTGGCAGCGGGGCCAGAAGATCCGGCCCTTTCAGCATTCTTAGATTGAATGATACTCCTTCAACTTTTGCTGCTGCATCCCAGATCAACCTTATCTTGCCTAGCTTCTTTGGATTTTGTACCACCCCCAATGGCAGATACCATATTTTTTCAACTGCCTGAGATGAAAGTTCTTCTAGGCTAGCTTTGTGTGCGTATCCCTTTGCTTCATATTCCGATATAGTTTGCCGTACCTTTTCTTCAAGTGCCGGCATTTGTGCGAACTTTCTTTCTAGTGCTTGCATTCGTTTAACTGCCATAGGGTAGCTATCAGGGAAATTTGGAGAGTCAGAATTCCAAAGCAGCCCTGTTTCGAAGCGATTACCTTGCTCGACGCGTTTTGTTGTTTCTTTTAATATGCGATTCGCTCGTCTTTCTTCTTCTGTGTCCAGTTTCTCATTTGTAACTTTCGTGCAGTAATCCTCTATCGTGAAGTAGTCTCGCAACATGTCGTTGACTTCTTTGTTACAATCTGACTGGGGTGCAACATGAAAGTTTACTATCGCTGCTGGTGCCTTGTTTTTTGCACTTCCTCCGTAGATCGACCAACCTAGTCGACATAGAGCAGCGATTGGCTCAGGTGGCCGTCCTTCGCGAATTTTCAATGGCACACCAAGCCGGATATTGTCCAATCCGATCAACAGTTGAGGTTGTGCGCGTGTGTAGTTCTGCAGTGGTAGCCCTTTCAAGTGCGAGTATCGTTCTTGTAGTACGTCGTATTTTAGCGTTTGTGTTGGAAGCATAAGTTGGCTGACTGTTCTCACGTTTTCCAGTCCGTACTTAATGCTTTTATCTCTCCCGGATATTTGCAGGCGTATTATTTCTGAGCCGGGCTCTTTCCTTGTCACTTGTCCTGTCCACTGTAGGGTCAATGGTGTTTTTTTGCCATGCACGTTCAACTTTTGGGCTATCGTTTCATCGATTAATGAGTATGACGAGCCCTCATCTACGAATGCATAAATTGTTAGTGAAGTGCATGGTGCAGGGTAACGGGTAGTATTCTGAATAATGGACTTATAGCATTTACCTCATTTGTGTGTGATGCGCATGCGCTTACGGCTTCATCGGTTGCTACTGTTGGATGGAGCAACTGGTGGTGTTTCAGGCGACATCCATCCACCCCGCAACCTTGCCAGGATTTACAAGGCCATTTACCATGGTTATTTAGACACGTCCTGCATAGTGACTTGGTATTTACAAATTTCCAACGTTCATCCACATCGGCGGCTTTGAACTGCTCGCATTCGTAAACACGATGACCTTCACGTTGGCATACTGCACATTGTCTCCTTTGTGTTGCACTAGGAGGACGATATGAGGACGTTGACCTTTCGTTCGGTGTTTCCTCTTCTACATTCATTCTTACGTGTGTGTTTAAGGCGACCGTATGTTTTTTTCTTCTTTCTCCTATTCTAGCTATTTCGTGTAGGTCATTCGTAACTGCACATGCACGTTTTGCCAGTTGTGAGACATAATCACTAAAGCCTTCTAGCCCTTCTATTGCCTTTTCTTCTTGATAGGCGGCCCAATTCAACTTCATATCACCTGGTAATTTTTCTTCGAGCTCTTCCAATAGAGTTGGGTTATTTAGATGCGCGTTTAGTTTAGCTGCTCTCATATGATTAGTCAGAGCTTTTACCGATAAACCAAATTCTATCACTGTTCTCATTCTATCCGGTCTCGGCGGTGACATGCAGCGGATTTTGTTAAGGAGCGAACGAATAAGTAGGCTCGGTTTACCATATATCATTTTGAGCGTTTCGAGTATATCGGGCACATTCTCTTTCAGCGTAAGTTGATCTTTCACTAGCTCGAGCGCGTTTCCTTTGAGGCATCTTTGTAGCCGTATTAAATTTTCCGCATTACTAAACCCACAAGTTTGCGATGTTTCTTCGAAGGTACTAAAAAATAGCGGCCAATCTTCCAGGTCACCACTAAAGTAGGAAACTTCTTTACCAAGTACGTGACGTGCGGCTATCTGTCTCCCTGATAGATCCAATTGTTCTTTCAACCGTTCCTCCACCATGGTCTTTTCGTTCGTTCTCTTTCTGGCACTCGATGTTACAAAAGGCTGTAAATTCATTAGCATCGAGCCGGCGCGAGAGACAGCTTTCTCCCTTTCCTTTTCTCCAGGCATTTCTTCACTCTTTCTAAGCCAGCACACTACCTTCTCACTATAGCTCTCCTGTGAACCCATGTTGCTGGCGCGAGATTGTTGCAACAGCAGCTCGCGCTTTTTCTCGAGTGATTCACGACGTACGCTGGTTTCGAGAGCGTTCATCTCCGCTTCGGCTTTAAGCTCTCTCTCCCGAAGAAGACTTTCTTCCTCGGCCAGCTTTCTCTTTTCCTCTAGTTGGCGGGCTAACTCTGCATTCTCGCGGCGTTTCAGCTCTCGCTTCTCTTCTATTTCGCGTTCTCTTAAGCGTTTCTCTTCTTCAACCAGCTTAAGCTGCTCTTCCACGTTTACTGAGAGAAGAGTGGAAGGTACACTTCCTTGCGCAATCCTCTCGCTCCTTTTAGTAGAAGCCACTGACCCTTTCTTGGACCGCCCTGAAGGCTTTAAACTGGCTGTGTCCCGATCGTCACGAAATTTAGCAGCTGTGGTTTCCTGCTTCACTTTGCACTTCGAGCATACATACCTCGATGCTGGATCTTTGATCTCCACGAACAGTCCTGCACACTCAGCATGCTCCCATTTCGTACACAAGCAGCATTTTTCCATCGTGGCTTGCTCTTCTTCGGGTCGGTTGCACAGCTGGCACTTCGGTGTGCTGTCCATCTTACTTCTTCTCTGATGCCAGAGAAAATGTCAGAAAATGTTGGGATGATTTTTCGTTAACCGCCTTTGACACGGTTCTGAAACTATATTTAAAATATTTTATGACATACACGATCACATTTCAAATTACTTTTTCACTCACTTTTCTCGTCCCTTCACTAATCTGAATATCTACGCTTCCTTACTAATCTTCGTCACTCTTGCGGATTTGTATTCTGCTCCGTTCTCCTCGCTGGTTGGATTGCTTCTCCCGACGGTCTACTCTGTCTTTCATTGCACTTCTCTTGGCGTTCGCCCGGTGAGACTTTCGTCTCAGGGGTGCTCAATCGCCAAGGGTGTCGAACGGTTTCGTCGCAACACGGACCTTGCACCGAATATACATTTGTTGTCGTTTAAACGGACATTATGTTCGCGCAATCTTAAAAGGGCTGAATCTAAGTGTCGATCGTGTTCTTTCTTAGTAGAGCCAAACACTAGAATGTCGTCTAAGTAATTAAGGACTCCTGGGCAGTCAGCCAGGACAACGGTTTGTAAAAGTTCCTGGAAGATATCTGGTGAGTTGCATAATCCGAACGGCAATCTTTTGAAACGGTAAGTACCGTTACCAGCGAAGAAATTCGTTAGATGACGACAGGATTCGTGGAGCTCAACGTGGAAAAAGGCACTAGTCAAATCTATGGTCGAAAACCATGATGCCCCGTTTAGTTTTGATAGTATCGCTTCCAACGTTGGCATTCTGAACGGCGATCTTACGATACATTTATTTGGTCCTCGAAGATCAACGACTAGTCGGATGTCGTTTTTACCCTTCGGTACTACCAGGAGTGACGAGCAAAAAGACTTGTCCATTTGTTCATTTACGCGTTCTATAATCCCGGAGGATAAGAGATCCTCTAAACGCTTTTCTGTTTCGTTTCTGAAAGCGATTGGTATATTGGTAAAAACGTTTCGAGATGGTGGTAAACTTCGATCGTATGAGAGAACTACAGGAGCAATGTTGAATTTTGGGAATTCTCCCGACATTGATATCGCCAGTATTTCTCCCGGTAACAACCGATTATAGATTTCTGATGCGCAACATTTTACTGGCACGTTCAAGCCCAATTGCAGCACGCTATATATAATTGCTGTACTTCTACTAAGCAAAGGCTTTGCTTTTGCAATAACGTAGAATTTTTTTAAAGATCTTGGGTGTTCTTCAGATATGTAGAGCTCGGCTATGAAGGAAGCAACCACAGGAATTTCCTTCTGTACCCCGTAAGCTTTCAATGTCCGATCGGTTCCATATTTTATATTGTATATCGGGTTCGTTCTAGGGTCACTTGCTCTTAACTCTTCATAAATATCCTCAGCTACTGTGTTCACATCCGCTCCGGAGTCAATCATGAAATACACAGGAACGCCTGCGACATATCCGACAATAAAGCCTTCGTTGTTGATTCCCTTCTCGACTGAGCACAACTGGTCATTATTTATAGCGGTTGTCTGTTCAGGGGACTTTGTTAACTGTAAATAGCTGTCTTTACTCGCCACTTTCATCATATCCTGGAAGTACATTAAAATTCAGTATGTCTGGTTTATGTATATACGTGTGTACATATAAGCGCCCACCCGCACATATATA